>NW_007578895.1:235177-248319 GCF_000690725.1 Stegastes partitus | reverse complement strand
CCATCAGAAACGTTGTGGGTTGTCAAGCACAGAATGTTGGAGACAATGCCAGACTAAAGATGCAAATCACTTTCATGTATTTTGGTCATGTCCTATGCTTCAGGAATATTGGAAAAGTATCCATCAAGCTATTCAGACAGTAATTAGATCCACTGTCCCTTTCAGATTTGATGTTTTGTACCTTTGCAACATGCCAGAAGAAATACACTCTAAGAATAGAACCCTCATCAAGATCCTACTGGCCGCAGGTAAAAAAGCCATAACTCGAAGGTGGCTGAAACCTCAAGCACCCTCAGTTGAAGACTGGATAGATATAGTGTACCAAATATATAAAATGGAAAAACTAACATACTCCCTAAGATTGCAGCATGACAAATTTGTTAATACGTGGTCAAACTGGATAGAGTACATCAATCCCAGTAGATGTGAATTTGATTAAATCCTAAATAAATGAGCTGGGAAGGACCATTCCCCACAGTTCTTTGAAAATAGTTTCAATTTTTGTTCCTGTTAACTGCATGGCACCAAAGTCATAAAATGTTTGTGAACCATCATTGGTGAATAACTCAGATAAGAGGGGGTAGTTGGACATGTATCTTAACAGTGGTTAGTCCCTATATTCTATTAAAACAGTTGAAGTCTATTATATATTAAGAGATTTTTTTTTTTTTTTACTATCTACTGCATTGGAAATATATTACCTGATCTGAGGACTGCCTGGAGGAGATTTAGAAAATGGTAAACTGAACACGTAACATGCTGTGACATGATATGTAATTTATTTTTGGTTGCCAATATAAATAAAATAAAACATGCAGGATTGCCCGCCCCTGCTGTATGTGCAAGTTTTTTTGTTTTATATATTCATCTCTGTTTCCACCACTTCATTGGATTGAATTTTGTTTGTGGAGCCTTAAAACACTGAAAAATTGCTTTTTCACTTACGTCAAGGAATTGGTGATTGATTTATAGCAAAGAGCTCCACGGTAAGTCTCTGCTGTTTGAGGATGCTCTCAAAGAATCAAGAGCCGCAAAAAGAATTCTGCTGAGAGAGAACAAATCTCCAACACGTTATATTAAATCTCAGGTAAATCGCAGGGAGACTGGACCGGAGGGGGGAAGCCGGGGTGCGCCTCCGCAACAGAACACTGCGAAGCGTCATGTTGTAATGGCTGCGCTGTACACCTGCATGAATCCGATTAGACACGACTAGTGCACTGATTGCCACGCAGCTGTGAATTATCCAGTTACTGTGAAGCATGAATGAAACAGCTGATGCCAATCAGCTAATGCAAGTGCCTCTTCAGTGCTCTGCCTCAACGATTCCTACAATTGTGTGCAAAATGCAAAGGCTTTGGCACCTCAGGAGGGGGAAAAAAAATCTCACATTTTGTTGACATGAAATGAAGGACTTGTACTTTTTATTTCATGAATGGCATGTGCAAAAGTTTGGACTGCTTGTAAACCACCAAACTCATTAACTCATTAGGCTTTAACAGACTTGTTTAAGGCATTTAAAAAATTACACATTTTCGGCTGATGACATTTCCAGAGCTGATTAATTCTCTGACTTTTCAAACCCTGCAACACTCAACGGCTCCTCTAAACAAACGAACCGAGGATCCAAAACGAAGCTAATTAATGACTACAAAGCAGGGAGAGGCTATAAAAAGATATCAAAGCGCTTCCCAGCTTCCACTGTTCAGATGTCATAATAAAATGGGAGTTGAGCAGAACTGTGGAAGTCATGATAAGATCTGGAAGACCAAGGAACCTTAAAAAAAAAAAGGGAAAGAAGGAGCTGCAGAGGGGTTTTACTGGAACGACGGCGCTCCACAAGCATCGGAAGAAAACATCCACCTCATCACGAAAATCAACGCCTCGAGTACACAAAGCGACGTTTGGATTTTGCAGAGTCGTGTTAGAGTGCAGCAGGCAGACGATGTTCAAATTGAACCCTCCAAACTGTAGAAAAAAAGGAGCAGCGTTTGATGAAAAGAACACCTTGCCTACTCTTGAGCGTGAGGGTGAGGATTCTCTGCTCCAGGGCGGCGTGTCGCAAATGGAATAAAGAATGAAATCCATCAACTGCCTCCACTTGCAGTCGATTTTTTTTTCCCACGACTGGCAGGACAAAAATTAGAGCCACTTTTATCACAAAACACCAAAAGCCGCTCCGACCACTTAGCCTACTTGTTGGTTCTCCAACAACATACAGCTTCAATGCGGCCAATACAATCCTAATTGAGAACAGGTAAGCCGGGGTGCAAAACACTGATTACCATCTGTAGGAGCAAATTATCTTTACCCGCTCTGTGCCTTAAATTAGTCCAGCTGGTGCAAATAGCTTTAAAGGGACCAGTTCAACTTATAAAGCAGTTTTTCTCGTTGCCAAAAAGTGTTTCCAAGCTTCTGCAATGTGACTGAAATGTGCGTTAAAATGACTTGATTTCATTCATAAAGGTTTACAATGTTATTTAAAGTCAAGAGTATTAGACACATACAGCCTAAACTCTGGACACAACATTGTAGTATTATCATTAGAAATGGAAGTCCTGATCCTTGGTGCCAACAATTAGGTTAAAAGAAACGTTTAAGCTTCACAAAGACACACTTTTGTTGTGAAGTTGTGTGTGTTTTAGGACGCTGTGACAGTTTGATGCAGGTTGTTTCTGGTTATATTCACTCCCAGGTGGAGTTTTGGTGATGCGGTCCAGAGATGATGCTCCAGAAGCAGGTTTATGTTCATAATAAGTATAAACTTGTACCTTTTCTCTGTTTTTTAAATGATTTTTGTTACACTCATCTGGTTTGGTTCGTCCTACCTTTCGTTTTTTACTCCTGCTTTCTGAGCTCCTCTCCGAGTTGATTTTCGGTTTCTGCAGCTTCAAGTCTTAATTCTCTTCATCTTTGTTTCCGTCCTTCTGGTTTTCATCTTTGCCTCATTAGAAATCAATCCATTTTTTATTATCCGTGCACCTCGCGCTAGCTGCTGCTGCAACAGTCAAGCCTTTGCTCCACCACGCAGGTGTGCAGGGTTGCCAGATTGGTAACAGTTTCTGCTTCTTTAGCCTCATCAATTAGTTTTAGTAAAAGCCCAGATATTATGGGAAATGTCTGCATGCTTACAGTGTATTGTCCTGTATAAACATCACATAGAGTTTATTTTATCACACCAATACACACCATCCTGTCCAACAGCACCATCAGCAATGTGGTGCTGCAAACCTGGCAACCCGGGAGGTTCTGAAGGTTGAGCAGGTTTTGACGGCTCCGTGTTTGCACCTTACGGTGCCACCTTGTGCATGAATACTAGACATCATATTTGATCTATTTAGCCCAGACTGTAAAATATGTACATAAACAAACACAAAATATGTAATTTTACGTATTTTTTTCCTATTTATTTTATGGATTTTTGGACAAAAGCATCAATAAAATTGTGAAAACACACGATGAATTTATATGTCTCGTGTAAAAATAACATTAAAAACCAGCTGGAACTGAATAACAAACCTATTTCAAGTATTACAGCAGTGAGCCAACGGTGTGTAAAAATCTGTACTTTTCCTGATTTGTTTTTTTTTACTGGTTATTTTACTGATTTTCTGTCTGGATTTTTTAAAAATATGCAAAAAATATCTTCCATCTTCTATCTAGCTTGTGTAATTGCATAGATTTCACAACAAAAATGTCAAATGTGTCGTCATCTGTATAAATTCTACACACTAATGCACAAAAATTATACTTTTTATACATGCATATAATCCTCATTATCCTTCATTACACATCAAAAATCCAAAATAAAACATCTCATATGAAATTACGATCATGTCCTATTTTCTATTATTTTACAGTATGTTTTGGGCATCCCAGGTGTCTGAATACTACATTATTTTTATAAGCATTGAATGTATGTTGGCTGCATTGTCATTTAATTACGAGCTGCCATGCGAGCCACCAATTAAACTCTGGCAAGCAGCACCAGGACGAGCACTGCTGTAAATGAACAGGTGGGAATAATAAAAAGCTCTTAAATGATGAGGGTGCACAGCTGCACATACAGTTTTTGGTCTGGCCTCGTTCTTAAATATGATAAATGAATCCGTGTTGCTTTTCAGCACCAATCGATCAGGCAGCAAACCACTAAAGACTAAAGACACCGTCATTGATTGTCATTTAGTTGCTGCCCTATTTTTTGAAAGACAGAAATAAGCACAACAAAAAGGCATAATATGGCCTAACTTCAGTAGCCAGTTCCTCTTTGACTTGTGCTTCACAGGTTAAAGTGGTTTCATTTTCCAAATAAAATGATTAAAAAATAGCCCCTAAAAACCAACCAGCCACGAACATAGTAGCCAAAATATTAGATATACTCAGATTTTGATCCAAATGTCAAACTGTAACCCTGAAAAGAAGCTCTCTACAACAGGTGACGGGTCAAAGCAGACCTCAAAAACCACTCTTTAAGAAAAGAAACACAAGTTGAAGCAGCTGGAGCAACCCTCACAGCGTCCTGACATCAATGCCGAGCTGAAGGCTGAAGATCTTAAACGTGCTGAGTGAAAGACAGTCGACAGAACGTAAAGTGAAAAATTCTTACATTTCTGAGCTAGCCACAAAAAGCACTCGCAAGCTGCAAAACAAAGACTTCCACTGACTTTTGAACATGCCAGAGCATTAACATTTGTAGAATGGTCCACTTTTAACATGCGGAGGTGGCATTTACATATTTACAGTGCAGCTACAATACAGTCTCTGTTGTGACAATGCAAACTGCTCACAGTGAGGTCTGCATTACCCACAGAAACAGGGACGCTGTTTATGGAAAGACAAGCTGCTGCTGAATTATTTATATGTGTTTAAACGCTGTTAAATTAAAGTTCATCCGTTGCAAATTGTGCGGGGCTGGAAGCAGGAATCCCAGCAATGGATTCCTTCAAACCAAAGCAATCTGTAGGAAATGTGCCGTTTGTCATTTCAGTAGGGGGAACATATGAATATCTGCCAACTAAATCGTTACCAAACGATTTCCTCACCAATACGTTTGTAATAACATGTTTTAAAATGTTCCCAACTCCCGTGGGAAACCCTGAAAAAACCTGCTCAAGTCAGATCATCATTATTGTTATCATAGTAAAAATGTTAAAAATAATAATAATAATAATTGTATTTCCCCGCGACCCTAGTGAGGATTAAGCGGTGTATAGATGATGGATGGATGGATGGATGGATGGAATAATTGTATTTCTGTTTCACATTACACTTGACACAAACCTGGTGCATTATTTCAGGTTTTGTGAGGGGACATAGATGAGTACATGGACGTCTTCCTTGACCCGGATGCCACCAAGGAGGCAGTGATTCGGGCTGGTACTGGGATTTTCCACCACATTTATCATGGACCAGATACTACACTGGGTGAAATTCGGTACTTGTTCTCAAGGAAGGCGGCGGCTGGAGTGATCAAACCAGAAACTCTACCTCCAATGGAGGGTGCAGCTGCACAGCATTCACTCTGCAGACCAGGACTGGATCCTTCTGCAGAGCATGTGTCTGAAGCCCAGTGACTATGGATGGACATTAGTTGTGAATGGGTATGAGCCAGCTCCAACACTAGACCCCATGGCTCCTGAGGAGCTACTGAAGTTCACAAGCTATAATTGTCATGGAGATTGCAGCAACCGGCGGTGCAGCTGCAAGAAGAATGGGGTCACGTGCATCTCTGCCTGTGGAGTCTGTAGCGGCGCTACATGCAGAAACTGCAGTCATGATGTGGTCTGAAGAAGACATCGACAGAGACTCCTGAAGCTTCTGACACTGTGAAATGGTAAATAGACTGCACTTATATAGCGCTTTTCTACCTTAGCAGCACTCAAAGCGCTTTACAATGTGTTTCTCATTCACACATTCATACACAAATGGCGACAGAGCTGCCATTAGGCAACTTCGGGTTCAGTGTCTTGCCCAAGGATACTTCGACTGTGGAGGGGATTGAACCAGGGGGCAACCGCTCTACCACCTGAGCCACAGCCGCCCATGAAAGAGAAATATTGTGAATGAGAAATACCTCTGAGTATTATATAGGTATGCGAAATAAAAGCTACTTTGAATGTCAATGTAAAAGTGAGTGTGGCCTTTTTCAACAATGGAGTGTTTGTGGTGAAACATAAATGCTAACAATCAACTCAGAATCATTAAAAAACCCTGATTAGACCGCTTATAAGTTACCGTAAATTCCAGACTATAAGCCGCTACTTTTTTCACACGCTTTGAACGCTGCGGCTTAAACAATGATGCGGCTAATTTATGGATTTTTACGAATTTGCCTCGAGACGAAAGTGACAATGAGAGCGACAACGAAAGAGAGACTGAGGAAGTGTGTGATGAAGTACTTCTGAGGCTGTTCAACTCCGACACTGAGGAAGTTAGTGGTTTTAGTGCGCAGGAGGAAGTTGAAGATAGCGATCAATGACTTTTCCTGGTAAGCTGCTGTAGTTTTTTAACCAGCTGTGTTACAGGCACTGCTCAGAAAAAAGCATTTACGTATTTGTGTATGTTACCGGTACGTATTTAATTTAAAGTTTTAAAAAATCTTTCTGTGTAAATATCTCATGTTGGACACCTGTGGCTTATATACAAGTGTGGCCTGTATATGTACACAACTGGTTTTCTTTTTAAAGCTAGTGGGTGCAGCTTATATTCAGGTGCGTACAGTAGTCTGGACTTTACGGTACTTAAGGCCCAAATTTTTTAAAATCGATTTTTCAACAATCATTTATTGGTACCGTAACTTGAGAAGGTTGAATTTCAACATTTTAAAACATGCTGTTACACCTTTACCAACATATTGGTGAAGAAATTGTTTGGTAACGACTTAGTTGGCAGATTTGTCATTGAAACATCTCATAAAATGCCCTGACTGTTTGAGTGAATATCAAGTTTCAGCACTCACTTGCTGGGCCGGTGGTCCGGTATGGTCCGATCCAGAGAGATCCTGTCGCTGAGGTAGGCATTGTAGCCGTACTTCTCCCGCAGGTATTTAGCGTCGCTCTCCTCGGCCGGCGACAGCGTGGCAGGGAGGCCGCCTTTGCCGCGACCCCCGAAGCCCTCAATCAGGCCCAGAGATTTGGACAGACCTGGGCAAAGCAAACAAGAGAAGATTGCATGTCAGGATCCGTTAGTCTGGCTGAGTCACCCTCGTCTCGGTTAATGTGCTCCGAGGCCAACAGCTGATAGTTCGCCTCACCATCACAAACTCACAGCATTATATATACAGTATGTAGACAGAGGCTGTCAAAACAGGCGGACTTGTGAGCTGGATTCACATTATAGGAAGCGAAGTCGGTGGTGGCACGGATTCAAAGGGGGCATTTTACGAGCAGGGACGTGTAAAATATGGTGATTCCAGGGTTACGGGAGTGAGCAGTTCCTGTGTGGAAAAACACAGTGAAACATTTCCGTCGTTAGCAGCAACATGCTCGGGAAGATTCAAGGCTTCCATTGTTGCGCATTAGGGATAAAATAAGATTCTTCTCAGTGTGACTGGCTGTGTTTGTGGGTGGCACAATGATTAAAGAGGCTGTCCTTCAAAGTGATAAGCTGCGTTGGCAAACATCCTGCGTCCTGAAGGCACCGAATCCCTGAAAGCTCCTCCTCGGTAGTCAACCCTGACCTCTAACCTCGGCGGAGGAAGAAAGACATTGTCCCTCCAGGGATTAAGCGAGTACAATTTTAGGATTTGCTTTTGCGCTGCTGCGGTGAGAAACCATCCCTGTGAATCATCCATTTAAACCCAAATTTGTCACTTGTGTGGACATTTAAAATGAAATGTTTCATTGGAAATTAATTAACTGATGAGCTCTGCAACCTTTTTTTTTTTTTAATAAGTTTGATAAGGTCAGTTAAGTAGATTTAGATTTTCTAGCAGAGTCTCATCAAACATGCAGGAACTGGCTCTATAAGACAACAGATAGTATCAAGGGCAATGTTAGGAGCATTTACTCATCACTCTTTAGCATTTATCTATCAGGGAAAGGCAACGTAAAGCCAGATTAGACGAATTAAAAAATCTATACTTGCTACTTTTGCACAAGAACAAATCAGTGATTCACAGCATGTCATCACTATAAATAAAGCAGAAACACCCACAGGATGGGGTTATTACTAAAGCTCTTGTGTACAAAATAAGACAGTGTTCTTGATGTAGGGTCAGTTCTACAATAAATAGTGGTACTGTATGTTGTGAGGACCGTCCTGGTATCACACCCTGTGAAGGGCTGACGGCAGCCCTTCTGTCTTTCAGAGAGAGAGATTCTTGGATCTTTACGACGTCATAAGAGCCGTTTGATGTGCTTAAGAAGAATCTGAAAGACAAGAAGGGCTTGTCGTCATAGTAAAAATATTAAAAATAATAAGAACTGTATGTCTGTTTCTCATTACACTTGACACAAACCTGGTGAATTTTTTTCATCCTCCTGGAGGCTTTTGCCATGTGGAGGAGCAGATTTAATGCAGCTTCATCTCTGGCAGTTTTTCGGTTGTTTTTTTCCACACTTATGACTCTCTAACGTTTCTATATCAGGGAAAGTCAATGAAAAGTCAGAGCGGTTCACTAAAAAAATCGATTTTCTGCCCGAAGTTGCGAGCAATGGCCAATGTGCCTTCAAATTGTACTTTTGAACCAAACACAAGCTTTAATGTCACCGTTAAGCCTCTGAAAGAACGAATCAGTAATTCACAGCACTATAAATAAAGCAGAAACACCCACGAGGCGGTTTGATCACTAAAGCTTGCATTATAAAACAAGTTTTTGATTTACAGTCAGTTAGATAAAGAACAGGTTTGTTTAAGTTGCACAGCAGGTTTTAAGGGCCATCGTGGTGACGTGGAGGTGAATGCAGCTCTATCTCTGTTTGCCACTCATTTAACATTTCTATATGAGGGAAGGTCAATGAAATAAAAAGTCAGACTAGATCACTGAAGTCATCTATAACTGCTGCCTCAGTGTAAAATTCTACTTTTGAACAGCACACAAGCTTTTTTCACTCTAACATTTCTCTATGTGCTCAATGTTAAAGTCAGACTACATCACAAAAACAAAAATCTATAACTGCTGCCTGAAGTTGCAAGAAATGGTCAATATGGCTTCAAACTGTACTTTTGAACCGTGTTCAAGCTTTGATTTCTAGTCATTAGTATTTAACATTTCTAAAGCAAATGAAAATTCAAACTAGATCACTAAAGATAATCTATAATTGCTGCATCAACATGACTTAAACTTGTACTTTTGACACGAAAACAAGCTTTAATCTCACTGTTAAGCCTTTTTTTCTTTTTACTCATTGCTCTCTAACATTTCTCTATCATGGGTAGTCAATGTAAAGACAGACTACATCACAAAAAAAATCTATAATTGCTGCCTGAAGTTGCAAGAAATGGTCACTATGGCTTCAAATTGTACTTTTGAACCGTATTCAAGCTTCTTTCTTCTCAATATTCTTCAACATTTCTATATCAGGGAATAGATGACTGAATTAAATCTATAACTGCACCTCAAAAATGCCCTAAACCTGCACTCCTGACATGTAAACAAGCGTTAATCTCACTGTTGCGCCTTTTTACGCATTCATCTCCAACATTTCTTTATGCAAAGTCAGTCTTCTGCAGATCGCTAGAAGGAAATCAGCTTGACAGGTGGATGACACACGGCTCTTTACCGTTTAACTGCCGGTACACCACGTCCTCCAGCGAGCTGAGCCTCTTGAGCAGCACCTCGTGGCTGATGCTGGGCCCCTGCGCCGTCCCGTTGCCCCGGGGCCTCTTCCCGTCAGCCGGAGCCTCCGGACCGGCGGCTTGGACGCTGCGTGTGTTGCACTTGGCCCAGAAAGTCATGAAGCCGGCCACGGCGAGCACGTTCAGCACCAGAAAAACCCTCCATCTCCTGAACACAAAAGCCATTAAAAAGTCGCCGGTGTCCGGGCTCCGGGCGCTGAGGGGGGCGGCGGGGGGCGGCGCGGGGAGAAGCCGCGGACGTGTCGCAGATTCAGGGCTGCCTCGGCTGGCGATGCGCGGAAAGCTGCGGAGGAGAATTCACAACATGAGGCAGAAGACCTTTAACAGCAAAAAAAAAAGCCCACAGAGAGATGTCCCCCCGCAATCCCGAACCGGTGCACTGATTTGCGCTCCCGAATCTGCCCTCTTACCATTTGACACTGGGGTTATTTTAGGTTGCATCCCCCTTCTGAGCAGATTTGGGGCGCCTGGCCATCGGCTGTCATCCGCGTCCCCGCCACTTCTCCTCGGCTGGCTTTAACAATCATGCACGGAAGATGTAAGACAAAGACTCCAGCATATGTTGAGCTTGAGGAACAGATAAATAATTTAACAGCGAGGAGAATATCAAGTGTGTCTTCTGTTTTTTCCCTCCTCTCTCTCCCTCCTTTGCGCCTCAACAGAAGTCGGCAGTGATGCGACTGAAGGGAGCTGCGCGCAAAAATAAAATAAAAATAAAAATCCTCTCAGATGCTCAGAGAAAACCTCGTAAAGCCTCCCCGCTTCTTCTTCTCGTCTGCTCGTCTCCCAGCGTTAATCACAGGGAGATGCCGCTGAGGAGGGCTGCTCGGATTACGAGCTGCTGATCGCGGCGCCTCTTGAGCTGCAGCATCCTCTGAAGGCACCGAGGCTCCGGAAACGCAGCAGCAGCAGCAGCGCACAAGAACCGCGTCCTTATCCCTCGTTTGTCTTCACATCTCCCTCCATCCATCCAGTCAGCAGCATACCCACGTCCTTCCTGTTATTCTCTACGCCCTTCTTGTTTGTTGTGCCTCGTTATTTCCTCTGACTCTCCCGCTGCCCCGAACAGGGAGTCGATCCGGCGACGTCTCACTTCGCAGCGGCAGGTCAGGGCCGGTGGATGTGGATGGGAAGGTGGGTGGGGTGTCTGCTCACTGGCACCCAATTATCTACAATTACACAACATTTAATATATTACAGCGACTCCCCAGAATGGGATTCTTGGTTCCAGCAGGGGTGACAACTATTTTTTTTTTTTTTAGAGATAATTTTAGTGTAAGCCAACAGGAGTCAGTGCAGTGAGGGTCTGCATTTCTGCTAAGAGATGTGTAGTGTCCCAGTTCTGCATTGAATAATATTAAAATCTCCCAGGCAGTGCTCCTCATCACAGGGGACAAGTTTGAGAACACCTGATCAGGGGAGGATCCTACCTCCTAGTATCTCATCCCTATTTTTTTTTTTTTTTACATGAACACAGCATCTGAGTGTGCAAAAAAATCCAGGATTGTAATTGAAGTTGGACCCAAACACAAAACAGCATTGTTTAATTTCCGCTTCAGCAATGCAAAGTGTCCCACATGCATTAATTATACGCTCATCTGCAAAGCAACCAAGATTTTAGGCGACTATAAAATCTATAACTGCTGCCTAAAGGTTGCAAGAAATGGTCAATATGGCTGAACATGTGAACTGTACACAAGCTTTAATCTCACTGTTAAGCCGTTTCAAGAACAAATCAGTGATTCACAGCATGGCGTCCCCATAAATAAAGCAAAACACCCACAGGATGGGTTTATCATTGAAGCTGTTGTATGAATAATGAAGCAACGTTTTTTTGTTTTATAGTCAGTGCTGTGAGAGACAGTTGTGTTTAAAGTATATTTTAGGGGCCGTCTTGGTCAAGGCAGTGATCTGAAGGAGCATATTTAATGTAGCTCAGTTCTACTTCCTTTGGCTGCGTGTTTTTGTAAAAAAGTTCCAGCAAATAGAGTTTCATTCCCTGGTGGGAGCTAATGGAAAATGTGTTTACCCACCAGAGTTTTAACTAGTTTAACATGTTCTGTCTACTCCTACATGGTGGACCTCCGGTTTTAGGTGCAGGAGCTCAATTTGTAGACGTACAGCAGAGAGCGAACCACATTGTGGTAGTATGAGTGTACTGTGGAACTAATGCGGTGAAACACTTTATAGTACTTCATTTCACAGCATTAAAATGTGTGAGTTTGTGCAGAAATGGGTCACCCAGATAGCTGGTATGAATCAAGGAGCTTGGTAACTTTGCAGCTTACTGAGAGACATGCCAACTCTGATCTGCAGGCAGCCCACGAGGAAAGAAGACAGTCGGAGTGTACGCGCGTGAAAGGGAGGAAGACGGAGGGAAAAGAGAGAGGTATAGCGAGATCAAAACCGGCGCTAGATTGTGTGAGACGAATCAAGAGACAAACAGAAAGAAACATCAAGGGAGGAAAGAAGACAGAGAGCATCAGTGAGACGCGCACAAGGAGGCAGAGATACGAGGGGAAAAAGGGAAAAGAGAGTTTTGGAGAAGGTGGGAGGAGAGCGCAGACACTGGGGAGGAATCAAAATTCAAAGGGAGAAAAATTCCTAAAGCAGTAGAGAGAGACACGCTGAGATGCAGGAGAGAACAAAAGAGAGAAATGTAAGAGGGAGAGATTGTGTGACAGCGGCACAGAAGACAACCGGCTAGAAACCAAGTGTAAGAGTAGATTTGACTTGATATTTGTTGAAGGGGTGAACGTGATAGTCTCAAACTCCAGTACTCCCGTCAACCCCTGGAGTTGCAGAAGAGAAGCGAGTCAAGTGGTGGACAATTCACGGCCAAAGCAGGCGAACTAAAAACCAACCTCTGGAAAAAAACAAAAAGAACTAAAACCTCCAAGTCTGGCTGTGCTCTGGGGATGGAATCAGTTCAATGTTTCTGTGTGTCTGTCAGTCTCTATGCTTGCTTTAACTATCTTCGGAGTGCACGCTACGTTTTCCCCGTGCACGTACACGGCTGCTCCTACAGTGCAGTTCATCTGAGCTTATATAACGCAGACGGGCTGAAGAAGAAATCTAACACTGAACAGGTGGTGGTTTTACAAAAACACACACTCTGCAAAGTGCAGTTTTATATTTAGAAAAGTTGCAAAAGCGCTCCGGCATGTAAAATACATCACAAAAGTGCATTTCTTAGAGCTTAGCGTGCTAGCTTTTTGTAATACTAATGTTTAAAAGCATCATTATTGGACTTTTAAGCATCAATATGTGTGACATAATCAGAGTGTGTAAAGTGTTGAATCATGGCATGCAGTAAAAATATATACAACTAAAGACAGAGGGGTTTT
>NW_007578895.1:218746-234418 GCF_000690725.1 Stegastes partitus | reverse complement strand
ACATTCAAAGTAGCTTTTATTTGACATACTTATATAAAACTCAGAGTTATTTCTCGTTCACAGTGTCACAAATGGCTCTTATGACGTCCGAAAGATCGAAGGATCCGTTTGATGTGGTTAAGAAGAACCTCTCGCTGACAGATAGAAGGGCCACCTGCTCTCCTGTCACGCCTTCACAGCCACGGGAAAACAACTCTATATGACGGGTAATACTGATAACACTGCTATTACTTACACAGCTAATAAAAAGTGTAAGCGTATAGATCAGGGGTGTCCAATCCTGGTCCTCGAGGGCTACAGTCCTGCATGTTATAGATGTCTCCCTCTTCCAACACGCCTGATTCAAATGATCAGCTCGTCATCAAGCTCTGCAGAAGCCTGATAACGATCCTGATCATTTGAATCAGGTGTTTTGGAAGAAGGGAAACATCTAGAACATGCAGGACTGTGGCTCTCGAGGACCAGGATTGGGCACTCCTGGTATAGATAGTGGATGGATCTGTTTCACATTTGGTACAACATGTTCTCAAGGAAGGCGGCGACAGGAGTGATCAAACCAGAGACTCCACCTCTGATGGAGGGTGCAGCTGCAGGTAGAATGGGGTCACGTACGTCTCTGCCTGTGGAGTCTGTAACGGCGCTACATGCAGAAACTGCAGTCATGACATTGTTGAGTCTGAAGACGATGACTCTTGAAGCTCCTGACATTGTGAATGAGAAATAATATATAGGTATGTGAAATAAAAGCTGCTGTGGATGTAAATTTAAAAGTGAGTGTGGCCTTTTTCAACAATGGAGTGTTTGTGGTGAAACATAAATGCTAACAATCAACTCAGAATCATGAAAAAAACCCTGATTTGACCCCTCATAAGTTCCTTAAGGCCAGATTTTTTTTAAAAATCGATTTTCGACAATCATTTATTAACTTGAGCAGGTTTTTTTTCAGGGTTTCCCACAGGAGTTCAGCATTTTAAAACTCGTTATTACACACCTTTACAAACATATTGCTGAAGAAATTGTTTGGTAACGATTTCGTTGGCAGATTTGTGAAACATCTCATAAAATGTCCTGACTATCTGTTCACCTCGTTCATGCCGCCTCTTCGGTTTCCTGTTAGGATGCTCGACGCTGAACTCTGATGAAGTTGATAAGATTGTTTCTAAATAAATACATTTCATCGATCGTTGTAAATATTTCTGGCATTGTCATCTG
Source organism: Stegastes partitus (assembly GCF_000690725.1). Taxonomy (NCBI): domain Eukaryota; kingdom Metazoa; phylum Chordata; class Actinopteri; family Pomacentridae; genus Stegastes; species Stegastes partitus. The sequence goes on along the minus strand of NW_007578895.1, from coordinate 233,206 downwards.
AAGCCACAAGATTATTTGTTGTTGTTTTTTTTCCTTGCAAAATAAGATGCATACAGTAAGTATAACCCTCAGCCACCTGGATGTTTAGGTCAACTTGTAATAATGAAAATTTAAATAAACATTTTATTTGATCAGCATTTCAGACACAAAATGCAAACTTAGGACTTACAGTGAACTAAACTTTTTTTTAAAAAACAGCAACTAACCAGCTGCCTCTATTTGCAAACTGGAGGATTTCATAATCTAAATCAATCATGATGCATCCTCACAAGGGTTTCACACATTTTCACTATAATATTCAATTTTTGTCATATTTATTTCAGTGTGTTACCTGAACAAATAGGTTTTTTTTCCATCTTTGAAGTTTCTTCTACTTTCTTCGTCAACGTGGTGGGAATTTTCCTTTAGACATTTTCAAACATATGCTATTTTTCATCGCATCTGAACGCGTCGGCTTCGTGTCTGAATTCACCGAATGAGCCCATTTTTCTGTCTTACGAGGTTCGACCTGGTAAAATTAATGGATCACTGTCTCCACAGCACAAATCTGAAATGCAGTGTAATTAATGGAAAGGCTCCAGATCAGAACGTACCGACTGTCCCATCTCACACACGTTTCAAACATCACACATCTAATCTGAAGTGAGCTATGTCTGAATGACAGAACTTTAATTTGGCAATTTTAAAAACCCTTCAGTAAAGAGACTCTTAATACTGGCTACACTATTTAAAAAAAAAAACTGGATTGACTTTCCTCACATTTTGCTCAGTCTGACCCCTTATCAAAGCCGTGATGAGGTGCGTTTGGTTTCTGGCTGATTAGAACCGATTAACGAACTAAAAATGGCTGCGTGGATGTGCAGGCTCTGTGTGCAGAAGGAAGGTCCGTTACACTCCTCTGTGGGGCAGGAAGAGAAGCGGGAGAGTCAGAGAACAAAGTCGGCGTGATAATTGTGGGAGGGCGATGGTGGGCTGGGAGTGATGGTGGGGGGATTTCACCAGATTATCCTATAAATAGTGTGGCGAGTTTCCTTCAGTCATCAAGCCCAGTATGCAACTCTGGCACACGAGTGATATAACTGTTCTAAAAATTAGCCCTGGGCTTATACCTCTGCACAAGTTAATACCATTCTCCACGAGACTTTAGGAGTTGCTGAGCAGGATTTGAGCATGATGAAGTTAATCACTGCACTTGGGGGGGTGGGAGGGGAGGAAGAGGGGAGAAAAAAAAAAAAAGTGATCCGAAAGTCAGCCTCTGTCTTTTTCCATAAGCTTGTTTCATTTATGCGACGGCACATTTACTGGTCCTGCGGGAGTCTATTGTGATCTCTGCTGGCTTTGGCGAACGCAAAGACAAATTGACCTTCACGTTGGATTGACTGGAGTGTTTTATTTTTTCTCCTTTTTATGGGATCAGAGTGTGTTTGCAGCATGTGGTGGTGGGATGGCACTCCTCAGCTGAGCTCAGCCAGAGAGCTGAAGGGTATTTTAGGTCAGTCGCTACCAAGTGTTTGGACCACCTACATGTCTGTCTGACATAGTCTATTTAGCCTTGAAGTCATTATGCTAAAGGACGACGTTCTAGTCAAACATCCTAACACCTTGTGGACTCGTGTTGCTGTATAGTTCTTCATAAAATGACATTTTATTCTCCTTAACAGCACGACACTTTTTCTCTTTTAGGCATGAGAGAGCCGAGTCACCAAAAACTATACATCACAAGGATCAATAACTGGATCCAGTGCCTATCAAATGTCCATCTATCAATCCAAAAGGTCAACTGATCTCCAGAAGCCTTCCTCAGATTTGTCTTGACTGACAGCAGGTGCAGCTCTTCACAGAACCAATCTGTTTACGGAGGAGGTGCGACGTGAGAATGACGAACTGAGGAAAAAAAAGACGTGAAAACCGCCAACATGCCAGGAGCTGCCTTTAATGTGAACCCGTGCTACCGACAGGCGAGACCGCGGCGGCAGCGTCTGCTAACGTCGGTGTGTGTCATCCTTGTCCTCATCCTGTCATCCCCCTCCGTCACTCCTCAGCCTCCCTCATTCATGTTCTGCCAGGCCCCTGCGCTCCGCTCGGCTCCCACGCTCCCCTCGGCAAAAATCAAAACTACGCAAACTGTCAAAGGCGTCTGATTTCAGAATAGTTACGCATCCGCCTCCTGCGAGTCTGGATATTTAACGCTCGACCTTTTCACCCCTCCTCTCACACCAGAGACGCCACACCAGAGACCAGGACTTGGACCGCATCTACCGCGACATGGTTTTAGACCCGTGCGGTGTGACGTGAGGCTCGTCGGGTTTCTCGGCTCTAATTTAAGCTGTCCCACTTCCCATCATGCCTCGGGGCTTTAGGGGAATCGGAGACGGCGACGGACATCTTCGACGTAGTTGTGCAACTTTGCTTACATGCAGCATCACTGTAGTTTGGTGACCTTCTAGAAAGGTCAGCGTGAATATGGTGTTGCATTTGCATTTCAAAATTTTTCCAGAAAGATTTCATAACAGATGTTTGCAGGTGGTCTGCAGGGATTACTCCGACTCAAAAACAGGAACATGAGCAGTATTTGTGTGCTAAAAAGAACATTTATTTACGAAAACATATGTAAATCAAGAGAGCATTCATCAACCATAGAAACAGAAGCGTAAGGCAGTTTGGTACGATATAGTGCGATGTTGTGGTAATCTAAGAAGGCTCATCTAACAAGACAAACAACAATGAGTCAGGATATGACGGGTAGCCTGGAGAGAACCACAAGTGCAACTTTGAAAATACTGGCTGGTTCAGATGTAACATCTCGAGAGGAGGGACAAAAAAGTAATTTAATTTTCATCCTTTAAAATTTTAATTCCAGCTTTATTTCCCCAGTTTTCCCCCAACATTGCCTTTTGAAGTTGGGTAAAGAAGTAAAGGCCTGTTGAGATGAGAAGCCGCTCCAGCTTCCACGTTAGCGTCTGCATCAAGCCGTGTCACATGTCGATGTATTTTCTGCTCACGACTCTGAAGCTGGTTTTCCCTACCCATAAGTTTTTTGGAACTTAAGGGTAAATTTAAGGGTTGATAATTCCCAATACACTCTTCGACGTTAGATTTTTTTTTACTAGATTTCCTCGCAAATGTTTACTGCTGTTCAAACGAATCTTTTGAAATTTGGATTGTATTTGTGAAAACAGAACACCAGCAGGTCTAAATATGGTAGTGCTTGACCTCCACTTAGCATTTCTCAAATCCAAGAACATATTGTAAATTGCATAAGCAGCATTTGCAGTCTACTAACTATTATACATCTAACAGCATGTCTGAAGTCTCCCCATAAATCCCACATCAGAACCTCCGAAGACAGCTTGTGCATCAATACAGACACTGAAACGCCTTTTCACAGCTCAGCAGCATGACGTCACCTGGACGGCGATGCTTAACAAATACAACCACACAGTAACAGAGCTCGTAGATGTGTGAGGCTGTGTGGCTACACCTTCTTATTCAGGACGCTTCTTCATCAGTCTGTGGGAGCAGAGTCTGAACCAGACTTCTTGCGTCTTGTCAACAAAGCGTTTGTCTTCTCTCCTGCTGCTGCCTGGCGGTTCAGCTGTCAAACCTCCTCAGCCTCCTCTGCCTGATTTCCTCCGCTGTGGCCTCCTCGGAGAGGTTGAAGCCGTACGGAGGAGGAGCTCCTCTCTGGTTGGCTTGTCCTGCAAAACAAAGTATTTTAAGATGTATATACTGTACTCCTTTGCTTGACTCTTATCTGTGGTGACTTGAAATTGGGAAAGTTTTTTAAACTCGGCATGACCCCAGCCAGCTTCCATTCATCAAAAGTCTCTCTCTTCTGTCTCACCTCCGTCGTTCAGACTGTTTCTGATGGCCGCGTCCAACTGCTCCTCCTCCGTCAGTCCACCTGTGTACGGTGCTGTATGGTCCGTCGTGTGGTGTGGTGCATACTGATGGCTTCCAGAGTATCCTCCGCCGCCACCACTGTAGCCTGTGTTCCCATACAAACACACCCATACACAAGGTTAAGGCTGGGATATCGTATGTTCTTCTTGTTGTCAAAAAATGTCAAGAAAACCACAAAAACAACAATTTCTTCTCACAAAAACATCTCCTCGTTCTGACTTCATGTCTGTGGCACTCAACCAGAAACAGTGCGTTTGTTGTCGACTATTTTCAGCCAGGAATTAATACAAATTTAGTGCCCCAGTGAGTATTTGCAGCTGCAGCACTGACTCAAAATGTGTGTGTGTGTGTGTGTTGATGGTAATGAAAGAACATTTCGCACCACACACATGGCTCACTGATGTGTTGTGTCCTCTGTTCAGGTCACAGACAATAGATTCATCATCGTTTTATTAGCAGAGAGACAGACCTCAGGTGCTGCACAAAGTCCTGTGCTGCAGTTAAACAACTCATCAGAAAAAGCCTTTTTTATGCTGTAACTTTCACTGAAAGCTCTGATACCTGAAGATCCTGAAGAGTTGTAGTATGAAGCGGGCCGCGTGGTATATCCGTTCGATGTCACAAACGCTGGTGAAAATATGTACAAAAAAAATTATACATCACTCAAAGCTGCCTCCAGTGCTACTAGTGTTGTACGACAAATATAAACAAATGCACAAATTACCACTTAGCCAACCTAAATTATAAAGTTATTAAGAACAATAGCTGCCGTGAGGCCATTAAATGACCTAAACCACATCTAATTTCCAAAAAACTGCCTCTGCTACTTCTAAGGCTTCAGGAAAACACTATTTCTTTTAGTAAAACTTGTACCTCTTAAATCATTCAGTGTGCGTTTACTGGATTACAAGGATCGGACATGCAGTTAAAAAGGCGACACACATAAACTCAGACCTGCACATTTCTTCATGATGGGCTTCAGCGGTCCACTGGTGTAAAGCAGACCGACCAGGATACCTGCCAGGTGGCCAACGAAAGAGGTTCTGAGGAAGCAGAGCACAGATTAGCTTAATGCAGCACTGCCCTCTGGTGGACACTTTGATTCACAGCATCAAACCGCATTAATTAACAATACACTTTGCTAATCGTCATCATGTCAGTGGAGAAATGCAACGGTGAGAAACTCCCCAAGTTTAAGCATGGATCGGAACAAAACAAAACAATGTCCACTGGTAGGGTTTGTTCTGCGCCTAAAATGGTATCAGGTGCCCAGATGTATTTGAAAAAGCAGCGTTATGTGTTGTAACTCATCCCAAAGGAGGTACTGGTGCTCCTGTCTGGCACTTATTTGTGTTGTTGTCAAGTCCCTATCGAGCTACGTTTCCTCAGGACATTTAAAGATGTCCTCTTGGTGTCTTTCACATTCACCTGCAGACCTGACACGACTCTCTGGTCTATAAAATGCATGAACGCTGCCATGTCTGTCTATAACACAGAATTCCTTTAATGACTAATTGGCTTTGCTCACACCTGCATCCTCTGTTGTCGTGTTTATAGAGGTCAACAGTTTTTCTACAATATTCTCTGTAGTGGTGTGTACAACAGGCTCGTCATACTAGAAATGTAGGTGCTAGTCTTTTAAGCATCAGTAACCCCGTTGAAAGGTATCACCCATGTCGAAGCCCTCGACAGTTAAGGTGACTAGTGAATCCAGAAGCCAGGTGAATTTCTAATACAGATTTTTGATTGGTCACTCACCCAGGTGATGTAATGTGGATCAGGATTAGCTCCACCCAGCTAGCGTAGCTGTTAGATACGGGGAAACCATACACGTAGGTCACACCTCCAGGGTGGTAATGGTTGTTGAGCACCTTCAGAGCAAATAGGACACCTAGAAACACAGTTATATTACAAAGATCAATAAACAGGAAACTGCCACTTTTTGACAAGAGGTAAAAATAAATAAAATAAAAAAGTGTGGTTGACAGCACTCACACCTTCCATAGCATTTATCCGATGGCATTTTAGAAGTTTGCAGTGTAATGTTTTATACCTGAGAAGCCAACAGCACAGGCTAAGCTGTAGGACTGTTCCTGGGTGAGCTCTGTTAAAACGGCCTCCAACACCAGATAGACCAAGCCGGTGAGCAGAGAGAAGACCGACAGCAGGTAGAGGAACCAGGCTCCCCCCAGCCGGCGCTCCAGCCGGGTTCCTTTCCAGAGGAAGGACACCATGTTGAAGTACAGATGCCAGTCATCGGCATGGTGCAGCGGGGAAAGGAGAAGCCGGCGCCAGTCTTTCAACCAGTACGCCTGCTGGACACTCACGCAGGCCTGAGGGTTGGACAGACAGCACTTGTCATGGTTATATCACCATATTCTACGGTATCAGATAAGACAAGCCTTTACTCATGCCACAGGGGAGGAATGTACAGAGTTACAGCAGCAAAGATAGTTTTTAGATATTTAAGGAATGTAGTAGTTATATATATATATATATATAAAACAAAGACAAGCAGCACTTTTTTCACATTTAAAAAACTGGGAGCAGCAAATATTTGGCATTTTTGTTTGATAACTGACTTTTACTGTTATATAATTAAAATTGCTGCAGATTAATGTTTAGCCAGCTGAATAATCAAATAATCCATCAATCATTTTAAAGCTATTTTTACTGTGACTTTGCATACATTTTTGAACTGTCTAAACTGTCAGTGATAATAGTGAATTACCTTCATCAGTGGAGCAGCGGGGAACAGGTAAAGGTACACGTTGAGCCCCAGAACAGCCAGAGTGACGGGAGGGATGTTGTTCAGCCCCACCTGAAACACCTGAGAGGCCAGGAGCATCAAGCCCAGCTGGGATCCCCTCGGCCTGTTCCTCATGATGGCAAAAACCTGCAGAGAGACAGAATTTTCAGCTGTTTCTGGTTTGTATTCTGATCACTGGAGGAGCCTCGCTTTCACAGAATTGAGATCTGATTATGTGGCTCCACAACTCTGGAACAACCATTTATCAGAATTTATCAAGTTCTAAATCATCTAAAAGCCCAGTTTTCTTTTACATTAATAGTGTAGATGGTAGTTTGGCTCTCTAATTCTTTAATAATTACATTTTGGTCCCTTGTGTTTCCTTTGCTGTAGTGAACAGACGTCACTTTAATCAGTAAGAGCCCCATTTCAAATTACAAATATAGGAACATTTGAAAGAACTGTATGCACAATGTGTTAATCTGAATTCTGCCAAAGGATTTCTAGTCTAAAATCAGAGTGTCCAAACTTCAGCGGATGAACTTGTGTCAGACTTGATGGTGCGTTTACAACAAATTACTAGCCGACTCTCTGGAATCACAGATTGTGTGTTTGAGATAGTACCTCCAATTTAATTTAGGAGTTTAAGCCTTTGCAGTAGCAGCTCGAAAACTCTGGAATAACCTTCTTCTCTAAATCAAACGCTCCTCCTCTGTTTGACATTTTGAAATCTATGTTTTCAATCACTTTTGTTTATTCTTAATCATCTTAACATTTAGTATTTCATATTTATTTTAGCTCAGAAACTAATCTTACAAGTTGCTATGTTTTACACTATTTCATTTTGTATGACTTTTTTAAGTCTGCATCCTGTCTTACTTTATGCACATTATTCTGTTGCTGCTTAACTTATAACAGGTGCAGCACTTGGTCAACTCGGAAGGTTTTACATGTGCGATATGAGCAAATCTGATTAAACTCAAATTAGGTTGGGCACACACAAAAGGAGAGACTGACGGAAGAAGGAGGTGCTTGTCCTGATCTAATATGTAAAATCAGATGAGGTCTGAACATATTTCATAGTACCATAAGAACCATCTGTGCCCATAAATGTCAGTAAACCTTCCCATGGATGCTGTGATGGCGTCCTGACAGGAACACACTGACATACCTGTTCACGTAATGTCACAAATTTACACCATTTTCACAGGTATAGCCAAAAAACTCAGACACAGCAGTTTACAAGGAGGCTTTACAAACTTTAAACCCAGATATGACCCAAACTTAAAGTCGTTTTGAAAACTAAAAGCAACAAAAAGAGGAGAAATACGACATAAATACCAGCGAGGTGTCTCTGCTTAACGTTATTCTACACGAACAGTTAGTTTTTAGAAATTAGGAACACAAGTAAAAGTTAGTGTTACAGCCGTCAAAATACTATAACAAATGGGATGTTTCCTGTTTACGTCTAGCAAATATAAATACTAATAAAGACAAACGTATGCGCATCACTTACAGCAAACTTACTGTGAGTTCAGTCAGCTGTTGGGAGTCACTTCCTCGTCCTGGCTAATGCTAATGCTAACATTAAAGTTAATGTGAGTGTCTAACTCGGTTCGGAAGCTTCAGAGGAGTTTAAGGCTGCACGTCAAACTGAAGTTTCACTTATATTCATCGCATTCACGCGTCAGCAGTGTGTGTTTCTTGGTGTTTCATCATATCTAGCAGCTTCCAGTAACGTCTCTCTCACAGTTGGGGGCATCCAGGAAGTGACGCATGTCACGTGACAATAACAAACGGCCGTGTGTTGGCGCAGGCGCAGTAAGGGTTTTTGTTTTGGCGCCCTGCTGCAGCTTCCAGTTTGTCTCCTCTGGGATTTTGTTTTCTGGTTCTCCTGCAGCTCTTCATCCTGTGTTCTGTCCCTGCTGTTAACCAGCTCCTGTCTCACTAGCTGAGATCCTGCTGGTAAAGACTGGATGGATGCTTCTCTGTTATAAATATTGTGCTTTAAATACATCACCATAATATCTTATCACCGAACATTGACACTCGCACTATTTTTAATTTATTTATTCAGCCTTATTTAAAGTACACCGAGTTATGGAGGCCCCATTTACATTGCAAGAAAATAAAAGTTGTAAATACACAAATGAGAAACTTGGATGACAATGACAATAAAAATGAATGAGCCAACCAAAACAAGAGCAAAATAAGATTAAATTAAAAACCTGAATTTGCTCACAGGATAAGAAGAAGTTAAAAAGAGCCAAGCTTTATGTTGTTGCCTGGTGAGTAAAAGTGGATTTTTAAGCTCAGTCCATATCAGAAAAATTCAACCACTTGATTTTGTTGGATGTGCAGCCACATTAAAAGACAGTAATTAAATAAAGTAAGGGGGTAAAAACCTGTAAGGGTCCTACAAATATATAAAAAGTGTGTTCAACCTTACAGAGAGGCAGGGCCACACAACCTCAGTTTACAGCTTTAAATGATGAGTTTAATTATCACCTGAGTGATAATTAACATCTAATATGTATAAATAAATTTTACAATATATATGTATAAAATGTCACCATAATATAAAAGCTGCATATATTAATATTTATTTTATATAGGTATGTTGTTATATCTAGGATTAGCAGGTATTTTTTGTTATATTTTGAAGGTTTTCACCAGAAGAACAAGTATGAGCGTTGTGTTACTTCTGACTTTACATTGTTGACATCAGATACATGAGCCTCTAGTGCCCCCCAGTGGCCACAGAGAAGAACTACACCACGTTAATTAATGGTAGACAGCCTTTACCAGCCTTCAGTCACGTATTTGGTCAAATTTCAAGGACAATGATTTATTGTTGTTATTATTATTATTATAGTTATCAAAAGCTACCTAACAAACAGATGCAAAAGTGCAAGACAATATTATTTAATTCGCCACTACTTTTATTGCAGTAGTTTAACGCAGCTGATAAATTAAGCATACTTACCATTCTACAGAGAGACATTATCAACATTAATATTAGTATTATTTGAGGTTTGTTTAAATTGCATCGTGAACATGTTTTTATATTTTCTGGTATTAATGGAAGAGTTGCTTCATTTAATTTTTCAAAATATAACTGTTGTCATATGTTGTCACCATACTAGAGAACCCACTTAATTAGATCTGTTCAAGGTCCAGTTTATGTGATGTAACAATCACATGTATGTCCTCTTGCACATGTAGCAGTTGATGGTTTTGCCTGTAAAGCACATTAAACTGTGACTGTGCAGGTAGAAATATGAAAGTTTGCTTCCCTCTGGTGGCCATAATGAGGAACTATATCAAGCTAAAACAGGTTAAGTTAGATATAGTAAGATAAGCATTGTACTTCCGGCAATTATTTTCTAAATAATAACATTTTATGATTTTTTTTCAGATGTTTTATTTTTAGTAGTTTTAAATTACACGAAAAGTAGTAATAAACTTACAAATATAGACTGTGAGAATAAATGTGAAACATTCTGTTAAACAGCTGTAGCTGTGAATAACCATTTTTTCCTTTTTTTTCAAAGAAAAAATTATTAGTTTTTAAAAGTACATTTGTAAATTTAAACAAATTCCACAAAATATCAATAAAAATGATTCAAGTTCAATGCAGTAAATATATTTGCAATATTAGATGCGATTAAGTTCTATAATTTTGCATGGATTTGTTTGGTAAAAGAGGAGAAACATCTTGTATAATTAAAGTTTTCACAACAAAACCGATGTGTGCCTGTTTAAAAAAAANGAAAGTTTGCTTCCCTCTGGTGGCCACAACGAGGAACTACATCAAGCCAAAACAGGTTAAGTTAGACATAGTAAGATAAGCATTGTACTTCCGGCTTTTTTTTTTTACAGATTTTTTTAGTAGTTTTTAATTACACGAAAGCTTACAAGGAAGCTTACAAATATAGACTGTGAATATAAATGTGTAACATTCCGTTAAACACCTGTAGCTGTGAATAGCCATTTTTTCTTTTTTTTTAAAGAAAAAAAAATATTATTTTTTTTTACATAATTTTTTTTAAAAAGTACATTTGCAAATTTAAACAAAATCCACAAAAAATTATTTTAAGAAAAAATAGATTCAAGTTCAATACAGTAAATATATTTGCAATATTAGATGCAATTAAGTTCTGTAATTTTGCATGGATTTGTTTGGTAAATGAGGAGAAACCTCTTGTATAATTAAAGTTTTCACAACAAAACCGATGTGTGCCTGTTTAAAATATACATATGAGCATTTTAAATCAATCAATTATTATTATTATTATTATTATTATTATTATTATTATTATAAGCAATGTAACGAAACAGTGTGTATGAAATAGGTAATTTTAGGTATGTGTTTCAGTTTTCACACACGTCCCTATCCTTCATTAATCATTAAAGCCAAAGGTTAAAGCAGCCGCTTTGCCCAAACACTCTGGCATGAATTGTGAACACGTGTGGCAGGTGGAGTCCAGCCCGCAGCTCCACAGTGAATAATTCAGGAGCTCGGCTCGGACTCCGGCATCACATTTCTCCGGTCAGAAACTGAAACCTCCGTCGGTCCGGTTTAATCACATGAAGCTCCGAGTTTGTTCAGTTTCTGAATCTTTGCTGCCTCCAATGATCACGAGCTGCTGCTGCTGGAGAGGCTGTTGCTATAGTAACAGCGGCACGCAGGCAGATCCAAGGGGATCAAGTTACGGACAATTAGATTATTCCCGTAAAACACATGGTGCTGGCTTCAAAATAAAAGCCCGGCTGGTCACATCCGCTACACAAAACACAGTCGTTGGGCAACACTCAGTCTGCAAAGGGTGCTACTGGGAAACAAATAACTTGACTTAGAGTATAACAGAATGCACAATTACAAAATATATATAATGTTATTAAGAGACATATTAAGATAAGACAAAATTGATCCTGTGGCAGAGAGATTTGCAGCATTGTGATGCAAAAATGAAGAAAACCCCTTTAAAAAATAAATTAAAACAAGCAAGAAATATACATAAGTACTGTTGATATTGTTCAGATTCTTCTACATGTGCACCTTCACAGTCCTTACCCAAGCTCAGATATCAGGATACATTGCCATTTTGCCTTTATAGGGAATAGATGTTTAAAAGTATATCTATAAATATATACAGGATTAATGAAACACACACACACATCGTTAAAAAAATATATATGACCATAAGTATAACTGGATGGTTGTATGAGTAAATACACTTTAAACATCTCAACACAAATACGTATGTCTTTGATATAGATGGATAAATGAATTAGATAAACATGTATCTGGAAACACACACATGTGCTGTCCAGATTCCTCCAAATGTGTAAAATAATAATAATAGTGCACAAAGTTATACAAAACACTGATATCGCATCAATATTTCTATTATTTTTTTTTTTAAAAAAGGGAAAAAAATACAGATATTGACTATAAGATATTGACATTGCACTGATTCTATTGATATGTGGGAGCAGTGCTGGTTGTAAATAGAGCTCACCAATGGATGTATGGCTGTTTTTTAATCATTATTTGTAGTTGTTAAAAGACGACATTTCCAGGAAGCAGCTCAGGCCTCAGAGGAAACATATGACGACAGACAGCTTTGTTTCTTTCCAAAGCGTAGTAATAAATATTAATTTAGCTCAAGAGAATAGTGAAGGTGATGACGAAAATCTAGAGTGTGTCATGGTCATTTTCTTTTATTATGAATCACCCACCATATGATCTTAAAATGTGAAGTAGACGTGCAGAGGCGCTGTGAATTTTACTGTGAAGTCCAGAAGCGGAAGTGCGGTCGCTCGCTCAGTGTTCGCTTGACGCGGCGAAGCAGCAGCGGGAGCAGCTGAGGATTGAGGCAGGTAAAGGTGTGCGAGCGTGCGCGCGTGTGTTTGTATGTTTCTGCATGTGGGGGAGGCCGGAAGGGGTGACGGCGTGAAGAAGAGACGGAGACGGGAGAGAGGAGGACAAAGGAGCCGGCAGAGAGGAGGACGAGTCGGAGAGAGGGGAGGACCGACGGAGGGAAGGATGTCTGAGCGGATCGCTTCGTGCGGGAGCCTGTGTGACAGCACCAACCTGCTGCTACAGTACTGCAACAACGGTGAGTCCGGCAGCCTGCACACAGCTGCTCGGCTCAGCTCGGTCACTGGAAAACACACAGGCTCTGCATTTACTGTGAAGGATTACCTGGAGGAGCTGTTTGTCTCCATATCACCAAAATAAGAGAAAGAGAAATGATGATGTGGTACCTGTGGCTGTGCAAACTAGCCTGACTGAATGCATGATGTGTGAATGGCATTAACTTGCATTGCATCACGTTAAATAGTCATGCATCACTATCACACTGGGTTTCTTAGTTGAATAGGTATTTAAATATATATATTTATTTATTTTTTCATGTCCATTGGGGGAAAAAATGCTTAAAAAAATTCATACACTGCCACCAATTTTTTCAGTTTTTTTTTGTTTTGTTTTGTTTTTTTAACCTGGTATATTAATGGGATATATTCAAATATTTCCGTGAAGTGCATGTAAGCAACATCACAGAATCTCCTGAATTTATTTCAATCCAGAAATATGTCCTAAAGTCCAAAGAAAGACACGCATCTCTCATTATTTATATTCTACTGATGCTTTTCTCTTGCATTTCTCAGCTGCTTTGACAGTATATTATGCAGAAAATCATTTTTGTCCACACTTTGATGACTTATTTTCTGATATCAGTGCTTTTTTTTTGTTATAATTTAGGGTTTGAGAGTGAAATATATCAAGTTTTCTGAGCTTTTTCTAATCTCTGATGTAACTGAGTTCATCTCAAAACACTTTTGCATTTCTTACAACTTCAACAACACATTAGGACGATGGGTGTCGTCATAAAACCTGCAACACTTTAACTTTCAGACACACGATCCAGTTTCCACATTTGAATGATGATTTGTGATGTTGCAGCTCCTCCTTCCTGCAGCTCTGTGTGTCTGTATCTGTCTCATCTTGCTTTACAAATATGATGCAAATACAGCTCTGCTGCTGCTGCCTCCCCAGATGATCCCAGCGCTGACAGTGGAGGATTGTATGTGATGAGTTTTTAAACACATCAGAGGCCATTAGAGATGTAAATATGATCAGCAGGTCGGTGTTGTGCAGGTGAACTGATGTCCGTCTGAGAGAAGCGACGACGTCTCTGCGGTCTGTTAAACTTCACAGACGGCCATATTGAGCGGCAGGTGGAGAGACAGCGAGGGGTCACGGAGTCCGATCAGAGCTGTGATGCTTCCAGGATCTAGCTATCGGGCGAACGTTCTGGTCCAAAGCCTCCTGCAGCTCGTAGTGATTTCAGTTAAACAGAATGCACAGAATCTGCTCACGGGAAGCTCAGGTGATGCAATGATGTGCATTAAAGATACATATATATAAAGCAGAAACTGTGATATGAACGTTTCAGGAGCAGCTTGTTGAGTGACAGCTGGTCCTGCAGGGAGGTCAGCTGCTTAACTTGGGTGATTCTTGTGTTTTGTCAAGTGCATAATGCCTCAGGCTGTCTCTTTGGCCCTCTTTCCGGGAAAAAAAAACAGTTAAAATGTGCTTTTTTTCCTTCAAAATAACAGAATTTAAATGTGTTCTACTGTCAGCAGGCTGCCAAAATGATTTTATTCAGATTAATTCCCTCCCGGTCAAATTAACACGATTCTTCTGGTTATTTTATTTATTTTCAGGACATTTCAGGCTCAGAATTAGGCTTAAGTTATAGTTTGACATCAGGAATTAACAGGAGGGAATAAGGCAG
>NW_007578895.1:184673-217907 GCF_000690725.1 Stegastes partitus | reverse complement strand
TCCGACCAAACGGAGCTGCTTTAAACACACTCACAGCCAGACAACGGGGTGCAAACCTGTGAAGCCTACTACTTCACAGCTACTATTCTGAGCCTGGTTTCGAGCTGTAATGAACCAGTGCTTTGGGACAACCATGTTCATGCAGTTACACAGCAATGAAGGTGATTTAAGGCATTTTGGATCAAGGGGGAGGTAATAGAAAAGGTTCGTAAATCAGCGGCAGGCTCCTAAAAGCACGAGGAGTCCAGCGGGAGATGATCAGCAGGATGGAGTGCCGGATTTAATCTTGAGTTGTGATGCTAGAATAACAAATTATATTTTGAAAATGGAAACCAGGCCTTTGTGAAGTGTGAGTCAGACCTGAGAATGGCGGAAGCCGAGCTAACGAGACAACAGGAAACCCGTTCGGAAGGTGGAGTGAGCTTCAATCAGTCGTCTGCTTTCTTTACTTCTTTGTTGTTTTCTGTCCGACCGCCTCCTGTCTTTCCTTTCCTTTAACTCTGTCCGTCTTCATCTGCCATCTGCGCTCCCGCCGTAACCAGAGATCCTCCACGTCCACCAGATCTCCTCCGACACCTGCTCGCATCTTCAACCAAAGACAAGTTTATGTCTTTTCACAGTTTTATTGTGCAGCCAGATGTTCAGGTCGTGCGGGGCGATAAAACCACTCGGGTTATCTTTTCGGTGCTTATTTATGATCCTGCTGAGGGAAACTCCACCCACCTGGAACTCCAGGCTGCTTTGTTTAAATACACTTTAGAGCTCAATGATCACATATAAGTTTTTGTCACAACATTAGCAAAGATCAATATGAGAAACATGTAAAAAATGACTATAAACTATGCAGTCACAGTAACTAGAATGATTTTAATCTGTGTGCAGATTTAAATCATTACAAGCCACATATTCAACCTCATCTGCTTTCTTGTTTGCTGGAGGTTCAGTTATCGTTACAGCTTTTTGTGTGCCGATTCTATTTCATTGGCAAATTTCATTCAGTCACCAGCTGGGTGTGGAGAAAACGTCTTAGTAATGCTCACACCTGCAATTTAATCTGAGGTAAAGAATGGAATTATTGTGCTGTTCCCTCTGCAAACCCATTTTTATCATTCTCACTGGTTTATTTCAAAAGTATCGGAGGCTGTAATCTCAATGAAAACACACACATTAAAGACACCTGGCCCCACCATCTACAGCATAACGAGACGGCGTGCGACCTGCAGAGCCGTGCAGAGTACAGTCTGTTCCACCAGCTCCAGATTGAAACCGACGACGTCTGAGCAGTGCGTGGAGTGTTGCAGCAAACGAGAGCTGTCAATCACAGCCGCTGCACAGCTGCCACAGCGTCGATGAAACGAAGGAAAGCGTTACGAGGCAGTCTGATGAAAAGTTTGCATCTTCGTGGGGAGGAAGAGTCAGCTTTGAGTTCATAAGTCAGATGTTTAAAGAGGATTTTATAAGATGAGGGATTGAAGGATTTGATAATAATCTACATAAAAACTGAGACATGACCAGTGAGATTGAGCCGGTGAGAGAACAACAAACCGGGCTTCTTACGACTCCGTTTGGAAAGAGTGGTGTATTTAGAATTAAAATATAATTAAGTGCTGCTGCAGTAGCCTCTGTAATCTTCTATATTGCTCTTATTGTAAAGAAACTCCAACTTCCTGTCTGTGGCTCTCAGCACCAAAATGATTGGTGAGAAACACAAGACTTTGCTTCTCAGCAAGTGTTACACAAATCTGAGTAAATAATGCATCTGCTGGGGACTATTTTCAGCTGAGGAGTAATACATATTTGCTGTATTGTATATAAAGGCGGGAATGAAAGCAGATGTCACCAAATACAATAACGTGGCTCGTTCATGTGTTTTTAACAGTCAAGCTTTAGCTGTACAGACTAACGTTGGGCTGAACTACAGGAGTTTAGTTCTCCAAACAATCTGAGAAGAAAAATGATTTTGGTATGATTCGATATTTGGCTCAGATTCTTTGCTAACGTGAGCGGTTTACAGATCCAGTTTTCTTCCAACGCGTCTCGATAACGCCTTTGATATTTATGAGATAAAATCGACATGATTGCAGTCATGTTCAGCCTCCTGTTTGAGCTTTCTCACTGCAAAGCAAGTTGTTGAACCCCCAGTCTCCATTTTATTTACATCTGTTTCGCCATGAAAAGCAATCAGCGCTCTGCTCCTTGATTGCAGACCCAATGATAACATCCTGCAGCGTGTGATGCAGCCTTATTTTTAAATCCCGTCATGTGTGCATGTCTGAGATCAGACAGGAAGCTTATGTTGTGCGATCCAACCTGACTTCAAAATCTGATCAAACTCCTTTTACCTGAATTGGTTTTGGCCTTTTCATTGGATTTCTTGATTAAGAAAGTCCCCACACGTATCCAGAATGAGCCTTACTGGTGTCACCAGGCTGTCACAGCATGTAGAGTTCACATGAAAACATACTGCATCATGATATTTGTGCGCTTCCTACCATTTTTTTCCCATTTATTTGCGCTACTTTGTGTTACAGTAATGGCATGCGGCGCGTAACCTTTATTTGTGTGAGTGTCATTGATCCCGGAGTCTGACTCTGCAGCAGCATCTCTTCCTGGTGGTGCCTGGCTGTACAGATGCTGGTGCAGTGTGTGTGTGTGTGTGTGTGTGTGCGCGCACGTGTGTGTGTGTGTGTGTGTGGCCCTAAGCCAAGCTCCGCCCCCTTCTGCCTTGGTCCTCTCTGCTAATGAGACAGCAGGAGGAGGGATGCGAGCGAAGGAGGAGGAAAAAGTGGAAGGCGAAGGAGAGGGAAAAAGGGGGAGGGGATCGAGGGAGGAAGAGGGAGTGGTCCAGGAGGCGAGGGAGAGAGAGGAGGGAGTGGTTCAGCAGGAGAGGATGGGAGATGATTTGTGAGGGAGAGAGTGATCACAGACGGGGAGGGGAGAGTCCAGGAAGCCTGTGTGGGAGGAAGAGTGGGAGCAAGTGGACTGACTGACTGACTGACTGGCTGGCTGACTGGCTGGCTGCTGGGTGTTCCTCTGAGGACTGTTTGACTGACAGGAGGAGTGACCAAGACTCTCAGCGTGGCACGATGGCAGGTAGGCGAGACCAGCTCCACCTTCACCATCACTTCCCTGCAGCATGAATATTTCAGCAGCCTTCAGTTTGCTCGTGGCCTCACGCCGACCTCACATTGTCCATTTGAGTCCACACACATCCTCCCGTGCGTTTCATCGTCCATATCTGTCCGTCCATCATCCCTCCATCTCTCTTCCTCCTCCCTCTTCCTTCCAACTCCTCCTTTGTTTCCTCCCTTTTGTCCTCCTTCATATCTGGTCATTATTCTGTTCCCTGGTACCAGTCATGTGTCCGTCTGGGCCTAAGCAGCAGCTTTACTGTAACGTCTGTCTGTGCTGGGATGGAGGTGAAGTTAGCCTGTAATACAAAGTGTGACGCCTGCTGCATATCAAATAGATGTGGCCTCAGGTTTATAAGGAGAGTAATGAAACACCACGGAGGTGTAACCACTGTTATTGTGTGTGTGTGTGTGTGTGTGTATGATAATTCAAGGGCAAATTGAAAAGTAGCCGGCGCTGCAGCGCTTTAAACAGGTGTCCTGACAGCAGAGGAGATGAAGGTGAACCCTGCTGATCTCTCCATCTTTGTTTGCTCTCTCTTCCCTCTCACCATGTGTTCTGTGTAACACTTAACCTTAATGCTAAGAAGGAAGGCAAGTCAAACAGAATAAATGTTAAAGATCCACGTTTAAACTTGTGTGAATCATGTGACAGTGTTTGAGTCGTGAACGCTACACGCAGAATTCATGACCTTAATGTTGCTTAACTTGATTTTAAAGACCACATGACCAGAATCAGTGGGTTTTGTTTTCAGTAGCTCGGCTCAGTTTGGTGTCAGCAGCATTACTCACACGGCAGCTGTTTAATCTATTGAATGGGACCCAAACATATCAACAGGATGTGTGTTGAACAATTGTAGAAAAATGCGTTTCCGTGCTAACATGTTAGGATTCAGCAAAATGAGTCAGCGTTTTAGTGGGAATGTGTGTTATTTTTGTACTTCTTACCACATTGCAAATACAAAAATGATGACTTTTGCTGCAGCCTGCACCAAGCTAACATGTTTTCTTACAGCAGAAGAATATCATTTGTAGGTTCTCAGTAGCTTCACGGTGCTTCGTTTATAATAGCACGTTGGGACATATTTGATCTTATTGCAGCTTGGATGCTGCACTCGTCCATATTGCGATTTGCTCAGTCCTGCTTCCAGTCGTCATGTATGATAAACCTGCTGACTGTGGCGTGTTCGCAGCACAACATTAGCACATTAGCATACAATCTGAGCTTTAAGCTGAGCCCAGATTGATCCGGCTCTGACAAGTTGAACCTCTGAGCTGTAGATAAAACCCTCTGATGGAGGCGACAGCGTTTTTTTGGTGCTACTCTCAGAACAAATTAGACTTTTTTGCACACGTCAGATGGTAAACGTGTGTTTTGTTTGTCATGTTACTGATCATCTGTCTGAATAGTGACAATTAGTCCACATGCACTCAAATGATCCTCAAAAAGTATTTTACAATCAAAGTGCAAAGCTTTATGATACCTGATTTGCTTCCTCAACTCATCTGTGCTTCCTCATTCGTTTTCTCTGTTTGCCCGCTCAGTCGTGTGTATTTAATGGTCGCAGCAGTTTAGATAAACAGTTAAAAATTAATCATTCTTCTCCGTCTACTCCCACCTCTTCATCCTTCCACTCATGATCTCCTCCCACCTACATGCTGTCCTCTCTTGTTTCGGTTCTGTTTCTGATGTTGGTTTCGCTCTTGCTCGCTCGTTCACTTTGCGTTTCGATCATCTCTCACGGTTCTCTCACAGATGAACAGAAAATATTTTTAAGCGGCGCACTGATTCTGAATCAGCATTTAGGCCACGATGGATGAAACAGGAGACCACCTTTTTATTTAATAAGACAAACGGAGACGATCTGACATTAAGCTGCAGGTTCACAGATCAGTTCTTTCATGCAAATCTCCTCTAAGTTGGATGTTTGTATGTAAATCTGCAGCTTGATTTCCGCGTGGTGGCTTCCTCTCTCATTTGACTGTGAGATGCGATACAGTAACAGTCCCGCCTGTGTCGCCCGGCTCGGCTTACACTGCTGATCCGATGCATGCCGGGAGCGTCGTGTCGCTTTGTGCTGCAGCAGTTTAGCTCCATTTTAGCGTGTGGCGCATTTTTACTGCAAGTTAACACCGAATAACCAAAAACGGCATCCACGTGATGAGCGTAGTGTCTGATTAAATAACAGGGACAGAGATGGACGCTGGTGGTGGAGCTTTAAAAGTCTGCCATGTTTATTATCTGATTTATTGTGATTCTATTCTGGTTTGTTCTATGAAGTGCATTACACTGTAAAAAGTGTGTTTAAGCTGAAGTACTGCTTCGAATGAATCTCATTTATCTTTCTGCTTGGGTAATGATCAACTTCTAATCACACTTCTTTAAATTAGTATTACAATTTTGGCAGAAGTGCAGAAATTAGGGTTAAAGCTCCTTCAAACGATTCTTCACATTTTTCTGCTGCAACTCAACCACCAGGTTCTTTAAGGAAGATTACTGACTAAAGCAGGGGTGTCCAATCCTGGTCCTGGAGGGCCACAGTCCTGCATGGTTTAGATGTGTCCCTTCTTCCAACACACCTGATTCAAATGATCAGGATGGTTATCAGGCTTCTGCAGAGCTTGATGATGAGCTGATCATTTGAATCAAGTGTGTTGGAAGAAGGGAAACATCTAAAACATGCAGGACTGTGGCCCTCGAGGACCAGGATTGGACACCCCTGGACTAAAGGAAAGGAAAGAACGGCAAACCTGATGACAAAATCACGTTTTACAGTCTGTTTATTGGGTAAAACAAACACTTCAGTTGGAAAACTTTGAACATCCAAGTGAACTTTCCTTTAAAATTAAATTCTAACAACACAAACTGTTCATCTAAGAGGAACAACATTATTAGTCTTACTTCGGTTGGATAAACCTAATTCAACGACTTGTTGTGTAGGTAGCTTTTTTTTTTTAGGTTATTATCTCTTTCAGTGATAGAACCTTAATAAACAATATGTTCTTTCTTTCATTTAGCCTCAGGCTTGTTTATATGTCATTTGATTTTGTAATATTTAAATCACGTATAGCAAGTTTAGCTTCATATGAATGTATGCAGCTGTTTATGGATGATTGGTTTTTAGGTGTTTTTAAGGCTGATAATGATGTGTTAAGTTACTGATGTAAGTTTTTGTGACAAGACTCTGGGTTTTGGGAGCGAGAACACAGCCAATAATCGCCTTTCAAACAAGGGATCTGCTGCTAAATGCACATGTGCACAAGTTTTAAATGTAGTTTCAAATTAGTTTTTCATAAATTCGTGCTTCTTCTCTGGATAGCAAAACCATTTCCCCCTCAAATTTGGATGCTTTTGAGATAACAGCAGGCTTTCGAATAAACAAACTCACAAAATAACGTTTAAAAAAATATACAGAAAGTAGTATTTAACTGTTTTGTTTGTGGCTTTGATTGAGGAATCTCCATCTGAACATATAAGTGATTGATTCTTGGTGTTTATCTGATTTGTGCTGCCAGCTCAGGCTGGAGGAAGAACAGACATTTACAAACTTGTATCTCACTCCCGAATGGAAAAATCCATATTTATGATCCTGAGGATGTGAATGCAGGTGTCAGAGCAGAGAATGGAGGATGCGTGAGGAGTCGAGATGTTCTGCTAAACTTGTTTTTGACTTTATCAAGCTGTAATCTGTTAATGTGGGCCACCGGTGAATAATCTGCACTTGGCGGTTTGCCGTTTGATAATCTGGTGATGTAACGGCGGTTGGGTGGGAGGACGGTGGACGATTAGGCTGGAAGGAGTTCAAGATCAGAGGAGGAGAGGCGGCGGGCCGAGTGGATGAGAGGAGGCAGCGGCTCATCTACAGCATCACGAGTCAGCGGAAAAACAGCGTCATGAAAATGTGCCGGATTTAACAAACCATACAGAATCCAGGAAACATGTCTTTTACTTTGAGTTTGTCTGCCTGCTGAGCTGCACCAGTTTAACTTTATTATATTGTATATTGTGTGTTTTCCTCTTCATGAAACAACTTCAGTGAGTTCAGACTCGTATCATGTTTACTTGCAGTCGCCTCCTTTGGTTGCCGTTACTGCCCTCTACAGTTGACACAAACAAAAAGGCACAAACAACGTGTGGAGCTGAACTACCAGTGATTTAGAAACGTTTCTCCAACTGATGTTTGAAACCTCCTCAGAAAACAAGAAGAAAACCAAAAGCTTTGTTTCTCTATTTGAACCTCTGTCTCTCTCTCTTCCTTCTTTCTGTCTGTTCTGTGGTTCGTCTGGTTTTCCTTCCTTCCTTCCTTCCTTCGTTCTTCTTCTTTCCGTCTTTCTCTCTGACTCACGCTCATACACCGTTTCTGAATTATTAAAACCAGTCCTTTATGCGCTTATCCCCTCCGAGAAACTCAAAACCACTGAATCACAAAGCAGCAGCAGCAGCAGCAGCAGATATCAGTAGCAGCTGTTTGTGACACACCCACACAAATGAGACGAAAAAATGACGTTCAAACATCCAATCAGCAGTTATTTGTGGTTGTTGTGCTTTGATTCATGCTTTTTTTTTTGCATTTTTTTCTTACACTCTGATTTCTTCTCTCTCACATTTACAGTCAAGCTGTTAATCTGCATTTTGTCGCCATTATTGTTGATAAAATGCTCATAAAACCACCTTAACTTCAATATTTTGATGGATGTTTTTTTTCTGTTGATATTTAAGGCTCTGTGTGATACTCTTGACACTTTACCTTCCCACTGCGACCATCATAATCTGCACTATGAGCTTTAAGATTCAGTAAAACAAAGCTCCAATCTAATGCTCTCCCTCCTCCACGTCCAGATGACACGGTGTCGGCCAGCAGTAACATGGACATGGAGGACCGGGTGTCCCACCTGGAGCAGAGGCTGCAGCTGCAGGAGGACGAGATCCAGCTGCTGAAGGCGGCTCTGGCCGACGCTCTGCGCCGGCTGGGCTACTGCGAGGAGCAGAACCAGGGGATGCAACAGGGAGGCACCCATGCAGGGAGGAGACCTCTGGCCACTACAGGCTCAGCAGCACCCACCAAAGGTACGGAAAGCAGCTTCAGTGGATTTTTTTTAACCATTATCACCGCATATCATATCGTTTCTGTGTTTCTATTCCAAGATTAGTGCAGATCCACCAACCATTCAGTCCATCAGCGTTCGACAGCAGCTTTCTGTCAGAATATCGTCCATGCTGCAGTTCTTGGAGGCAAACAAACTGTTAAAAACTGATCCTACAAGTTGCTGCTGTTTTATTTTGTTGCACTAATTCATTTTACAAGTTTATGTCGTCTTAATGTTTGCGCATATTTTTTGCACTTTGGTCAACTCATGTTGCTTCTAAACCTCCTATATCAAAAAAAATTATGTTGTTTTCTTTTCAAAATGATGGAATAATCACTTTCATGCTGATAGTGCTGAACAGTTGACACAAAAGCTCATTTGTTGGTTTGGAAAGAGATTATTCTGCAACTTTATTCCACATTTTCAACAGTCAAAATGGCCCACTACTAAAAAAAACAAACAAAAAAAATCAATTAAAGGAGTAAAATTTGTTGGGAAATTTAATAAAAAATAGATATGAATAACAGAATCACATGCTCCTCTAATGTCAGATATGAAAGTCTTCCATTTCCCTC
This sequence comes from Stegastes partitus, assembly GCF_000690725.1. Lineage (NCBI taxonomy): Eukaryota > Metazoa > Chordata > Actinopteri > Pomacentridae > Stegastes > Stegastes partitus. The sequence continues at coordinate 209,113 of NW_007578895.1, read as the reverse complement.
GATGACAAAGATCTAGAAACAACAAATTAAAGTTTCCCTGCAGCCCTCCAACGCTGACACCACGCTATGCACACGTTGTCGTCCACATCGATGGCTGATGGCAGTTTGTTATCTTTCAGTGCGTCAGCTCCTGCAGGCTCTTCCCTCCAGACCTCTGAGTAACGGCTACGTCCAACAGAAACGCCTCCTTTCCTCCCCGTCATCTCCAAAGAAAGAGGTGCTGCAGTCCATCAAGAGGTATGATTAGGATGCAACAGATCTGGTGTGTGTTTTAGTGAAGCTAAAGCTAAAAGGAGCAATCTAGTAATGGTTGTGGTAAAAAAAAATTAGCATCTTTAGAGAATGACGAGGTTTTGTAACACAGATCTCTAAAAGGCAACTCAACAAAATGAGATATTTATTTGCTTATTTTTTGAAATATTGTGTCTCTTTTTGTTTGCCTGTTTATTGCATCTTCTTCACATTTCCCCAAACTGAGCTGTTTGGTTTACGTGACTGTAATTTTACACAACTGGCAGCAGATGCACTGACCTGTGAGACCTTCAGTAGCAGCGAAACAACCAGGGACGTAACCCTGCTTGTAATTCTTGGCATGAGGGCAAGCTTTAACTACCACAATGTCCAAAGCTCTCTCTCCTCCTCTCCCCTCCTTCAGAAAGAGTATGTCCACAGAGCGGCTCACCCTGGTGAGGAGAGAGATGGCGGCGGAGAGTCGGAGTCGAACCACCTCCTCCAGCAGCTCCTCCGGCGGCAAAAGGTATCGTCCTCCTCCTGATGGGTGCATTTATAAATCATTCCTTACTACTCTGTGACACTAAAATAAAACCATCGGCAGTCGTCTTTACAAAAAAAATAAGTGGAAGGAAAATGAGAGCAACACCATTAAAAAAAGAAAAGAAGGAAGCTCCTCATTTTGCTTAACAAGCTGTTTGTGGGTCAGCAGGGTTGTTCAGGAGTTCAGTGGGTCAGTCAGACTGCAGTAATGAGCCGTCGTACCCTCTGATCCATCCGTCTGTCTGTCTGACTGTGAACCGACGTGACTGTTAGGCAGTTCAGCCGCTGCCGGTCAGTTTGAACGCATTGTGTGCCGGTCAGAAGCAGAAAAAATCAGCAGAGAGTGAGTGTTTTGATAGCGGACGACTGATTTAAGTTTAATTTTACTAAACAGTTTAAACAGTGGCAACCTGTATGAAGTGTGCATGCCGGGATCCATCCCTCATGACCCTGATAAGAAGGTACAGAAAAATGTTGAGAGAAGGTTTTTAAATGAACCCTTACAGACTGTTTAAGGGTCAAATTTGACCTGTTTTGACATTTAACAGCCGTAGAAACACCTTAAACGTCATTATTGTCGCCTGAAGTTTGATGACTTTTCCTAACGTGACCCAAAATACACAAAAATAACAAATCTTTATGTACACGTCCTGCAAATGTTTGTCCACAATTTGACCTGTAAATCCATTGAGATGGATTTTAGATCTACCAATCGAGGAAAATGTTGGTTTTAGATAATCTTGAAACTGTGAACCTGTACAGGCCATGTTTTATGTTTTATTTACATTTATTACTGTGACATAGACTATGTAGACATTCTAATCAGATCTGTGGTTTAAAATCTGATATAGACACTGAGTATGAGGGAATTCTTGGCAGGAATTCTTCACAGTGAAGGCATAAAATATGAATGAAATGAAATGAAATGAAATGAAATGAAAAATACTTTATTTATCCCAGAAGGGAAATTTAATCTTGCAAAAGCTCACTTTTTTTTTTTTTTTTGTTTGTTTGTTTGTGTTTTTTTTAAATTTAAAAATATGGCCCGTGTGTAATGAACAATTATTTATGGTGGAAAATTGGAAGATTATTTGACATGATAAATTAATCGCAGCACGAGGATTAAAACGATTGGGTCTGTGGATCATAGAACACTTGTTGTCCTCAAAGCATTCTGGGTAACTGGACTTAAATAAGGGCACAATATTTAGAAAAGATTGTGCTGTCTTCAGCTGTCATGGCGGATTCTGCGTCTTAAACCTTTCGTGGAGAAAATACATTTACAGTGATACTTATACATTTTTAAATGGGTTTCTTCAGTTATTCAGACTGTCTCATGCGTCTCATCATGTGAAGCCGTTGAACGTCCACAGTCCTGCCAGTTCCAGACGTCACCATGAATTATGTTTCACACTTATCAAGCTGCTGTGCGTCACAGTCAAGTGAACACAACACGTGGATCCTTTGTCATCAGCAAACAAACACAGAGCAAGTTTATTATTAATGGTTTTCTCGTCTTCAGTTTGTTTTTATTGCACCATGATCTTTCCTTGAAGTCCATCCTTCATCCACTCATCTAAAAGCCACACAGCTGCACCTCCTTCCTCTTTTTTTTTTCTTACTTTTCTCATCTAAACTTTGCCTGCTTCTCATTTCTTTACCTTCCTTCCCTCCCCTCGCTCCCTCTCCTCCTATCCTCTCTGCTGATGGATCAAATTTCCAACTTTGGAGGTGTGGTCACGGTGCCGAGGGGGGAGTGTCTGCTCGCTTAGGAAGTGAGCTCTGGTTGGGCGACGGGGGCTCTCGGGCCGAGCTAAAAGTTTGCTGAGTGAAGGAGGAAGTCGGTGTGTTGCTGTGGTTGTTGCACGGGAGAGGAACCGCTCTGACCGCTCTCACTGTTGACTCTTATTCTAACGGAAACCTTGCAGACATGAAGAGATCTTCCAGGTAAAAACGTTTGTTTTACAGCGGATAGTTAATGATCTACAGAGGAGCTGCAGAGAGGATTGTTTTATTAACTGAGGCTTAATGATTCATAGCACAAAAATGCAATGTCTGTATTTAATGAAGGAAGGTGTGTAGCTTTAGTTTATGAATGACCAAATGGAAAGTACAGCTCACAAAATGCACATGTAGCTTTTAAAATCAATGAGGAGCGTGTGAGCGTCACACCCAGGTAGCTGCTTGATTAATATTTGAATAGATTCTTGAGATAAAGTTTGGTTTGTTGCGTAAAACGCCTCCTGGCTTCACCATCTCCAGTCCAAACAGAGTCAATAATCAGTTGTGTGGTTCTGGATTCAGCCTGAGGAAGTTGAGTTTGTTTTTTTTTCTCTCTCTCATGAAACTGTTGTCACGCAAACCCGTTTGATGCAGTGGGTTTCTCCGTCCGCAGGGCCGTGGGGAGGGGCAGTAACATGAATAAAGCAGAAACAAGAGGCAGCTGTGTCGGTGGATCCAATGAAGTGTGATGACGAAACAGAAAATACTATATTATGTAATTTACAGACGACAGTTTAATAGTTTTATTGTTTTACTGTCTAATTCAATTAAGTCAGACAAAGAGGGAGTCCGAGTGTGTTATGTAAAACTTGCTTTTAACTCGGCACACATGGGATGATTTACTCCGCATACAACAGCGATTATACCTAAACGTGGCATCTTTTCATCATAAGTCTGTATTGTGCACATGTTGAATGCACCTTTTTAGGCCAGTGTTGCTTTTCTCATCGGGCGTCTGATGATGGAGAAAACAAACAGACATGTCGCATTACTGTTTGGTTATGAAACACACACACATGGGTGGGATGAGTTAACGTGATCAGACAGAGGACCGGTCACACTGAGCTCAGCAGACCTGTCAGTGATGTTCTCTTAAAGCAGACTGATGCTGACAGCGGACGATGCCGAGCTGCTGCTTTACCGGAAGATGATGAGAATATTACACACGTCCAGGTTTTTAAAACTACTTCACACCAGCCGCTGTAGGTTTGTTGGCACGAGCCACCTCGGGCGGTGCACTTTTGCACCTCGACTAATGTTAATTTTTGAGATATTTTAAAGGATTACTTGTTAATTCTTTAACTTCTTGTGCAGATTAAGAGCAGCTTATTAAGAGTTCATGCAAAATGCTGTAAAGACAAGGATGTTGAGGTGGCCGGTGCTGTTGGAACTTGCTCGGCTTGCAAAAAGACTGATAACATTGATTGGATCTCCTGCTTAACATGCAACAAACACACCAACCACGTATCTGATCGCACACAGGCGTCACCAAAAAGCAGCTCAACATCACGATGACGGCTTTTCCTTTAAGTTTACGTCCATCTAAGAGCGTTGTATAAAAAAGTAACACAAGATGTTTACTATATTCGTCACTTTCCTTTTGTCTTCAGTGTTCTTTCTGAAATTGTGGCCTCAACATTACCGTCATCAAGAAAACAAGTTTAAACAACAGTTAACAACTTTCTCTCAGTCGGGGTGACACCATGCAAATCCCAATGATTTAAAAAAGATCTGCATCATGTTGAAAAGACTTTTATCAGTCAAATCTTTCTCCACCTCCTTCACCATCCGTCTTTATTTAAGTTTCTGCAGTGCCACAGCAAATTCAGATGCAATCGTCGCAGTTCGGCCTTTTTGCATGAACCGAGAGGAGGAAGACAATCAGATGCGTTGCTGTCCGTCAACTTTGCTAATGCAGTGCTTCAGTCTTAATGCATCTGGAAATGGATGCGCACTCGACCGCGCCCACGGTTTTAGGGGCTCCGACCCATTAGTCAGAACTCAGCATCCATTTGCTCTCCGACTGTAACGCTGTCGTCTCTCCCCTCGTATAGCTGCAGCGACAAGAAGTGTTCTGCTGTTCTCTAATCTTGTAATCAATCAAATACGCTCTATAAGTTTGGAGAAAAAAATGTCAGGAGGGGTTAAATATTACATTTTTACTAGTTAATATTGGTTTAAAATGTGCTTTCATTTGCTGCATGCAAAAACAAGAGTTTAGGTCTTTTGCAGCCACTCTGACAGTTAAGAAGGCGTCACTTTAGGAGATAGCTTTGGATTAAACCTTGCAGTATCTCAAAATAAGTTGTCCAGTGGTTGGAAAAAAGGAGGAGGACAGCGAGAAGTTCTAGATTATGAGTTTGAACTGAACCCCGATGCTTAGGAACATTAACGCTGCTGCTCTGGTTTTTCCTCTTACAGAGACTTGAAGCTCAGGTGCAGGAAGGGCTTATGTTGACGTCTCTGGAGATGTGGAGCACAGTTAGTTACTGTACCTGTCTGCAGTCTGTTGAGGAGCTGCAGCTCAGAAACTCCTGCAGAAGCTTGACATTCAAGGACATTTTGAGCGAGCTCTCTACAAAGAGTTGATGGTTTTTCTACAAAATTCTGACATGGTGCCGGATTCCTCGGAGGGAACGTTGATGCTCATTAGTTCCCTGTGATTGTTACAAGAACCCATTGTGTTGAATAGTGTTCAGAGTGCAGGCAGGCAGAAAATGCCAACAAAACACTCAGTGCTGCATGTTAATGAGTGCTCTGTTTGTGCGTTCCTTCTCCCTGGAAACCCGGTGACTCGGACAGCCGCCACATGGGCTTTAGATGCGGAGCTATTCGCCCTGTCCGGCTGCCAGCTACCCAGCATGCTCCGCACTAATTACTGGGTTTGGATCAATCCTCTTCTGTCATTGGCCAGAACCGGGCCACGCCTCATCTTGCTGGCAGGCTGCGCATACACAAACTCACACAGTTGAAGAAACAAGTGGGCCTTTATGTGGTTATTTTAGAGCCGACACCCTGCCTGGTGGCCTCCAGCTGCCCAGAGACAACAGCAGTCAGGTCCTCGGATCACTCGTCTGTTTAAGCTTTTAATCTTCTTCGGATGCTTCCCGCTTTCTTCAAACACACACACGCAAGGCTCTGATCTCGATTGTTCTCTTGTCCCTTGTTGATCTCTAGAACACACTGTGACAAACCTGTCTTACGTTTCACTCGACGTGACCTCACTCGCTCAGAGAGACNTTCAGTGAACTCCTCGTTAAGCAAATGTCAGGACAAGTAGATACACATCATCCATCCTGCTGCTTAAAGGTGCCCGTGGAGTTCTCAAACACAAGTTATATTTACATTCAGCGCGTTGGTCTGTAATCTGGGGTTTAACCAGCATTTCATCTCCACATAAAACAAGCTGATTTATTTGTTTGGTTGCAGCATTCTTCTTTCTTTTTTTGTTCCCTTTGTTTCAAACCTCCTCAGTCACTGCAGTTTTCATCCCAGCAAACATCCGTGTTTTGCTCTGGCTTTAATTTTTTTGATATAAATCTACAAACAGAGGAGACGTGAGTCCTCTGCTGCTGTTGTTTTCTCCACGGAAACACTCTAGAAAATCAAACACATTGTTCTCCTGTTGCTGAGCAAAGCGTAACCAAACCCTCGGCTTTTGTTTTTGTCTTATCAAGCCTTACTTTTAACTGCTGTTGCCACGGCGATGTCCACCTGTCAGCTGAGGCAGCGGTTCAACATCCTGACGATCTGATTGGCTGACAGGTTGAGGTTCAGTGGTCAGCACGAAGCGAAATGCTCGACATGCAGACTCAGGAAGAGCAGCGGTTTAAACTCGGCGAAGTGATGAGGCAGCTACAGGTTTTGATTGACGGGTCTAATTATAGATTTTGGCACAGTGGCTGACTCACCAGATGTCATTTTAGTTGTCCGTCTTTTTTTTTGCTTTTCTGCATGACACGTGTAATTCTGCATCACACTTGATCACTGTGACACTCTGCTGCTGTTTTACTGTTTTGCTGTTTTACCTTTACTGTTTAACTGACGGTGTCGCCACTTCTGTGCAGACACAAAAGGACGTCTCTGTTTGCTTTCTGTCTGCTGACTCAATCAAAGGCGTCCGTTCTTTTTAAATATCTGTCCACACAGCCGCACTAAAGAGCTGGAACTTTCATTCATCGTCTTTGTTAATCAGAGAAAATCGGAACATTGTGTTCAGTTGTGCGTATCGTCCAATAACAAGGAACGACAGTCAGGGCTGCAGGGCCAAAATAAGCTCCTGGTGGCGCCTTTCTGTTGTGTTTATGCACCATGCAAAAATGAAATCAACGAAAACAATAAAGACTGTGCAGAAGAAAGGGCCTCAAAAGGCTGGAAACTTTGCACTTTTTTTGTCCTACGATGGATAAATCAAGTTCAGCAAAACAACTGGTTTGAAATTATTAGAATTAGAACAAACCAGGTTGTCGATCTTTTCGGTGTCCCGGGAAGTCACCCTCTTTACCCAGTTGGTTGTCTAGACGTTTATATACCATCTACAGCATAACAAAATGACACCACACAGACCTTTTGGAAAAATGTAATAAGGTTATAGTGTGAATTTTGTAGTGCAGCCCAAGCAAATGAACTCCAGTAATTGTATTATGTACAGTAAATGCAAACCATTACCCAGAGAAGCTGCTGGAGCTGTAACACGCATGGATTAAATTAGGAAACAAATTTGTGGAGCAAAGCAGAGCCCAGAGCAGATCCATCCTGCTAGCAGGGTGCAGGCGCTCTGAATGCCGACAGCTTTTTCTTACTCTGACGAAGAAAAGCTTCGTGTCAGAATCTGAGTTGTTGGACCTCATTAAAAGCTCCTATTGTTACTGTGAGTTGTCCTGCCTGTTGAGATGTGGGTTGGAGCTGTAGCTGGCTGATGCCCAGAGACTCCTTCACCCAACCGCTAAGACTTTCTGTTGCCATCATAGAAATCAAGTGATTGAAAAACATAATCTGACATTTCACGAGTTCGCTCAGCACTTCACGTGAAATGCCAACGGTCTCTCCGAACACCGGGGATCCCTCCTCCAGAGCGCATCGTCTCATCACCAGGAGGATGAAAGCTGTCCTCCAGTCTCTGATTATATGATGCACAGGATGAGTTTCTGCTTACTGCTTCCATAGACATCCCTGTTGTCCAGTTAAGCTGCGTGGTGAAGGTTGCAGCCTGCAGAGCGAAGAATAAATAATTTAGACTGGAACAATGTAGTGGAACAACATCTCAGGAGCTTTGAAAAATACTCATATGTATGTATACTATACTGTGTATAGTGTTTGATGCACTTCTTTCATTATTTTTTTTTCCATTGTGGATGGAAACCACACCCTGACACACCGCATGCTGCAGAAAAATCACCACACGAGACATTTCATCACACTTTTTTTTCCCTCTTTTTCAGCAAATCCAAAGAATGCACCCTCAATGCAGGTAAGAACGGTGCTACTTCACCATTTCTCTGTATTTGTTGTGTGTCTAATGGCTGCACAGACTTGTGATGTCTTACCCTCCAATTACTGTCACACTTTAATTTGTTGTAAAGACGATGAGCAGCCTCTGATGTGTGAAACTCAATTAGCCTTCAGGAGTCCTTGAAGTCCTCTTCGGGGATTTTATTACTGTCATTTCGAACCAATAATATTTCTCATTAAACATGCTGAACCTCCATTTGAATGCGCAAAGAAGCCGTTAGAAATACTGAAGATCTCTCATTAAAGCAGGCACCAGCTCCTGAGGATGACAAATTTGCTGTAAAAATGAGAGATGGAAATGTTGTCGCTGGAAAATATTCAGAAGGAAGAATTGAAGGAAACTGTGCTGGATTTACTGCAACAAAGACCAAAGATGCATCCTCTATCCTCTGCTGGATTTTTCTGGGGAGAAAGCAGAAGGAAACATACGCGCTAATGAAGCTCACAGTGACACAGAATCCCTTTGACTGTGGTCAGCAGAGTCAGTTTGCACAACTGGCAGGATTTGATTAAAATTCAGTGAAAATCCAGTCAAGGAGGAACACATTTCGTTGTTGTTTGATCAGAAAAATGTGCTTCTTGTCTCAGAACTTAAGCTGCAGGATTAGATAAGAGACGACTGAAGTCAGGTTTTTACAGTTTGTATGCAGACTAATGGATGCTCTCTCTCTCTCTCCATTCAACCATCGATCACACTGTTCCTTCCCTCCTCCTCCTCCAGAGGACGGCTACGTGAGGATGTTCCTCCGAGGCCGTCCCGTCACCATGCACATCCCCGACCAGCAGAGGGAGAGCTACGGCCTCGACCAGAAGGCGGCTCTGCCGGACCGCAAGCTCAAGCTGCAGTGGGTGTATCCTTCAAACTGAGAGAAGGCATATGGACCAACTGTGTCTTTGATAAACCAGGAAGTGGATGAATTATTGTTGGAGTTGTTTTAGAAAACCCAACTGATCGATTGACAGATGGACACAATGATAAGATAAGATAAGATATGCCTTTATTTATCTCACAGTGGAGAAATTCACGTTGTTGTTAGCAGCATTAAACACAGAGATGCACACATACGAGACAGAAAAAATGTACATATAAATATAAGAAATAGTGCAAACAGAATATGAAAATGGGCTTCTGAATGGGGGGTACATAGAAAAGATTTATGTATATATATACATATTTATATATAAAAGATAGGGAATAAATGTATAATAATAGTAATAATAACAGCCAACCTATTTGACGATATAAACAATAACTTAAAACTTTATTTTCTCCATCATGCATACGAAATGTGCAAATATGAAATATAACATCACGTAGGGAAAAAAATGTGGAAGTGTATTTATGAAAACTGGGGTAGCTTGTTCTTTTAGGAACAGTAGTCTAACTGATGTTGCACTTCTGGTTGCTGAACATGCACAAAAATGTAGAGCAAAATATTACAAACAAGTTCCAGTTGTATGTAAACGTGTAGTTTTAGTAAAAAAATATGTCCATGAATATGTATTACTGCCTGAATTGTGTTGTTTTATAGTCTTTGGATGCAGCTCTAACCCTAAAATAGCGCTTTTGGTTTATTGTTGATTGATAATCTAGAAGCTTCAGCGCTTCTGAGTCACTTTGGTAAAAAGCATCAACTAAACAACATTAAACTTGCTGTCTTACTCCAGCTGCAGCCACCTTCCCTAACTTAAACACGACCCAGGTACGGCTACCGCGGCCGTGACTGCCGCTCCAACCTTTACCTGCTGCCCACAGGTGAGATCGTCTACTTCAACGCCTCGGTGGTGGTGCTGTACAACACGGAGGAGCAGCAGCAGAGACACTACCTGGGCCACAACGACGACGTCAAATGGTGAGAAAACAGCGGACCGATAAGAGCTGCTGTCGTCTGTGCAATTTCCTCCACAGCCGGACTGTTTCCATTTACTCTGGTTCTCGTAAACACGTCCCCTCTGGTCTGAGGCTGTTGCTGGAAGACTAACATAGTGTATGAGTCGTACACATGTAGAAGGGATATAGAGAGAGATTAGTTTAAGCTTGACTGACTTCTGATTTCTGGTGATCTGGCTTTTCAGAGACTGTTTTTATTGCTCTGTTTTATTATTTTCCTATTTATTAAACACGTCCTCAACAACTTCTGTGTTTATCGTTAATGAAATTTGTGGCTTTTTTTAATGAGCACCAGTTGACATGCCGAACGAGCTCTGAGCCCGGAGCCGCTGGGATGTAAACACTAAACCCCCCAGGGGCATGCTGGGAAAGCTACTCGTCTCTGCAGGGAAACAGTCCAGCTCTGCTCTCCCACGCCGTCACTGAGTCTTCCTCCTCTGCTGCCTATGAAAGGGATCCTGTGTTAACTACAGTAGATTCTGTAATTTTAGAAGCACAGAGTTCTTTCAGTGAAATACGCAGCGTGTTTGTTTAGTTCTTCAAGTGAATGATGACAAAATATATTAATTTATGTTTTAGACTGGTCCAGATTAGGATTTAATTTCAGTCAGTGCATTTATACAATCAGACAACTTTTTAGAATTGTAGCGAAAATGTGGAAATGCAAAATATAGAAATATAGAAGAAAAATATGTACAAATGTAATCTATTAAAAAAAAAAACTACAATGCACCTGCTCATACTAGCTCATTTGGTAGCTGATGTTTTACATCATACGGTACAAAGTACCAGTAATATGTTGTTTTTTTAAAAACATAAATACCTCAAATTTAATTGATTTTGAAAGCAGGTGTTTTACACGGCAGCAGCACCAACACTGAATGTTATAATTTTTTTCATTTAAAATTTGCTTTCATTCTACTTGAACCTGAATCAGCTGTTTGAATCCACAGTGGACCAGTCCTCTGTGATTCTGAGCCAGAAGCAATAGGGAATGTAAAATGACATAATAAATGACAGTACATTTTTATCTTCTCAGCCTGAGTGTGCATCCCGATATGGTTACCATAGCAACTGGGCAAGTGGCTGGAAACTCTAAAGATGGAAAGGTACAGTGAAAATCACACTCACATCCTCCTACAGTGTGTTTTCCTCGTTGCTCAATATTGACACAGTTAAAAGTGCGTTTTCATTTAATAGCACTTGTTTCATTCAGTGTAAAAACATAGCGCATGGTGTGTTTGATAATCATGAATGAAACAACAATTAAAACAAAAATATTAAAGTGAAAAAACATATTTTTGTTTCATCGTAGTCCCATATTTTTTGCTTCTACGTGTTGTATTAGATTGTGTAACGCCTGATCTCATCCCTGTCACTTGTCCGTTCAGCTGCTGGCTCCTCATGTTCGTGTCTGGGACTCCGTGAGCCTCAACACGCTTCATGTGCTCGGGATGGGAGTGTTTGACAGAGCGGTCACCTGTGTGGCTTTCTCCAAGTCGGTAAGCAAACTGTAGAGCTTGCCGAGCATTCGACACTGTGCTCCGATTTATAAAAGACTTCTCGTCAAAGTAAATACGTACAATAATAACCCCGTGTTTGTTTTATTTTCGTCAGAACGGTGGCACCTTCCTCTGCGCCGTGGACGATGCCAACGATCACATCTTGTCGGTCTGGAACTGGCAGAAGGAGAAGCAACTGGCTGATGTCAAGGTAATCTGACGCTGCTGCACTTCTTGCTGTTAGGAATGATTCCCAACTTACAATAGCTTCATGCCTCCTGTTTCTGCAGTGCTCCAATGACTCTGTGCTGGCCGCCGTGTTTCATCCCATGGACACCAACCTGATTGTCACCTGTGGAAAATCTCACATCAACTTCTGGACCATGGAGGGCAACACTCTCACCAAGAGACAAGGCCTGTTTGAGGTACGACCGTGCAGACGCTCCACCTCCCAGACTCTGTTGTTTCACATGTGTGAAGGCAATGCAGATGCAAATCCTACATGCTTTGTCTGTTTCTCTGTAGAAACATGAGAAACCCAAGTATGTGCTGTGCGTGGCGTTCGCTGAGAATGGAGATGCCATCACCGGAGACTCCAGCGGAAACATCTACATCTGGGCCAAAGGTAGCGTCTAAATGGAGCATTTTGATCTCAACTTTTTGCAAAGATTAAGTCTCCAAACACTGAAAGACTGGCTGGAAAATGTAAAAGTAAAGCCTAAGAATACAGGAATATGAGTAAATAAAACCAATGAAACATTTCTATTCAAGATGTTGACGGCTAAACACGACCACAAGCAGTTTTATTTTGAAAGGAGGTCATTCGTTTAAACTTTGATGTGTGGATAAAAAAAAAAAATGTTCCTGATAACCTTTCAAAGCCAGCGTGTCGTCTGCTCATGTTCTGAGTTCTTGTGCGCTCTGACAGGTGGTAACCGCATCAGCCAGGTGGTGTCGGGGGCCCACGAGGGCGGCATCTTCTCTGTTTGTGTCCTGAAGGACGGCACCATGGTGTCTGGAGGAGGGAAAGACCGCAAGGTGGTGCTGTGGGACCACGATTACAGGAAACAGTCCGAGATGGAGGTAAGAGCGCTGAAGTTACTGCACAATGACGGGATAATACTGAGGAGGAAATCCATCAAGGATCATTAGATTTGCAGAAAGACTCACATACATGTGTGCTAAAGTCTATCATCACTGGTTTTTGGTTTTATTTCTTTAAGACGATGCAAAATAAAAACGAAAAGCTGCACTTCCTTCTGTGATTGTTTCACAGTTGCACTGAGTGTATGCTTGAGCTGAGGGACAAAAAACCACCGTAAACTACATCTAACAGCAGCAAAAAGAACAAAAATTGTGACTTATTAGGAAAGCATTAATACACAGCAGTAATCATTTGCAGCTATTTTAGAATACAGTGATGCCTACAGGTCTGCAGGTTTTTTTTTAATCATGAATCTGACCAAAAAATAAAATTTTGAATTCTAAATTGATGCATTGATGCATTCTTCTGCTTTGTTCTGTTTTTGTTTAGGTCTATATTGTTCTGTAAATGTGTGAAGCTTTTTAATGGGAAAATGGAAAATATGAGCTTTGTTTTTTTAACCCTGTTCTGTGTGTCCAGGTGGGCGACTCGTTCGGTCCAGTCCGGGCTCTGGCTGAAGGTAAACCAGGAGAACTCTTCATTGGAACCACTAAGAACGCCATCATCAGAGCTGCCTTCCCCGATACTTTAACTCCTATTGTACAGGTATATATGCTCTAGATCCTATTACCTTCCACACAGCCTGCTGTCGGCACCATCGCCCCATCACACTTGAACAAATCCAGATTGTTTCCTCCTGACTAGATCCTTGCTTGTGTTGTATCTGCTCTCAGATGTACATCGCTTTGGATAAAAGTGTAGATTCACTCTCCTGAGCAGGAAACGCACTCAGAGATCTCTGGTGTTTTAAATAAGACGTGTAACGTGTCACAGGGCCACACCGACGAGCTGTGGGGTCTGGACATCCATCCCTCCATGGAGCAGTTCGTCACCTGCTCACAGGACAAGCAGGTTCACCTCTGGGACACCAACTCCCATCAGCCCCTCTGGAGCAAGACCATCGAGGTGAGGACAAGGAAAACATTGAGTGCTCACCTGACAGCAATAGAGTGTCACGAAAACTTAAATACATCTGTTCTCTTTGATGCTGTGCTTCAGGATCCAGGGAGGTCTGCAGGGTTCCATCCCAGTGGGGCTGTTCTGGCTGTGGGGACCATGACTGGAAGGTTGGCCTGAACACGGACAGTAAAACATTCACAACATGGGAAAAAACTATTATACAAGATGAAGCTTTAAAACATCTTTACAGCGTTTGGCTTGGTCGTGTCTTCATATTTGTCCAAAAAATAGAAAACAGAGAGAGATATCTTTGGAGTTTGGACTGTTGTTTGAACAAAATAAGCCACTTAAAGTCTTCATCTTAGGTTTTTTAAATCGTGATGAGCCTTTTCCCAAAATCTCTGACCCAGGTGGTTGGTGCTGGACACCGACACTCGAGATCTTGTTTCTATGCACACAGACGGCAATGAGATCATTTCCAACGTCAAGTACTCTCCAGGTAAAAACCTCACCTGTTTATTTTAAAACACAAAACTCCAGACAAACATGTTTCAGTTCCGTGTTAACTAGTTTGAGCTCGTTTGTTCCCGTAGATGGTAACTTCCTGGCTGTTGCCTCTCATGACAACTTTGTTTACATCTATGCTGTGACGGAGAACGGCCGAAAGTACAGCCGAGTGGGGAAATGCACCGTGAGTATGACTTGATGCACAAGGTGTACTGGAGGAGCCCATTCTTAAAATATTCACCCCGTTTTATTAGTATAATCTGACAGCGTTAAAAATTAAAAACCTTAAAGGAGCAGTACTCTGAGTTTGCACTTTCACTTGTATTCTGAAATTCCAGAGAGTCACAGTTTCTCCAGATTTCCAACTTTAAACTCAATTCCTCATATTTCTTGTGGTCCTTCTCTTCCCCAGGGCCACTCCAGCTTCGTCACCCATCTGGACTGGTCCAAAGACAGCCAGTATCTGGTCACCAACTCAGGAGACTACGAGATCCTCTTCTGTAAGTCGTCCCTCCTGTACTTACTCTTAGCTTTATGGAAACTCATGTCTCTGATTATTCAAAGACAAACAAGACATTAAAGCGACATCACACTCAGAGCAGGACAAAAAGTGTTTGTTTGTTTGTTTTCAGGGGAGGCATCCAACGGTAAACATGTGACCAACATGGACACGGTGCGCAACCTGGAGTGGGCCACTTCCACCTGCACTCTGGCCTTCACCACCTTCGGTAGGTCCTTAAAACTCACTCGATGTTTATTCCATCTTTGACCCAATCTGACCCACAGTGGCAACAGGTCAATTATTAAAATGAATACAGATTTCTAGCATTTGTAGGTCATTTGCAGGCAAGTGAAAAAGCTGCCCCTGGTATTTTGTGAGATGTATACCAACCTGAAACAAGTCTAACTTTCTCTCCGGGTGGATCGTCCACCCAGAACCGTTCCAGTAGACAGTTTTGTCTTTTCTTTTATATTTTGTGGAGAGGCGCCCAGACCGAGCGACCTCTGCTCAAACCGCCGCACAGCGCTCCGTGTTTCTCTGCAGCCTGGAACAGAACACGAAGCGAATATCAATATTTGACTGCCTCCTGCTCTACTCTCTCTCTCTCTCCCGCTGTCTTTCTCGCTCGCTTTTTGTTTCTCAGGAATCTGGCCAGACGGAGCAGACGGCACAGACATCAACGCTGTGTGCAGGTCACATGATGGATCCCTGCTGGCCTCTGCTGATGACTTTGGCAAAGTGCACTTGTTCTCCTTCCCCTGCTCTCAACCAAGGGTCAGTCATGTTCGTGCACAGTTGCACACAACTCACACGGTGCTTCTTAGTGACATATTTAAGACTTGAAATTTTAATACAAATTCTTAAGACAAACTTTCCATATGGTGCCTTTAAACGTAGCAGCTCTACAAAAGCCTTTACGGTGGTGGTCGTCTGCTATCAGGAGCAACTCAGGGTTCACTGTCTTGCCCGACGTTTGCATTTAGAGGCACTTGGGGATGTAACCCTACAATTAGTGGACAACCCGCCCCACCAGCTGAGCCACAGCCGCCCCCCTTTTAACACCTCCGGAGCCGAGCAGCCGCCAACGGTGTGATTAAGTGTTAATGAACGCTGTGAAACCCAATGAAAGCTCAGCAGAAACGTCTAAACACTTGGCCACACAACCTTCGGCGCTGGATCACCACCAGCCCCATAACGCGTACAATTTCTACCAGGTGTTTATTTCGCGCTCGCAGACTAGTTTGGGCCGTTGGACGTCTTTGTTGTTTTACAAGTTTTCGAGCCAAAAGCCATTTAAACTTAATTGTCCGTTCAGACAAACTGCCTTCCATTCGCACAGAAACTGAGAGACTGCAAATAGTTACAGCATGTTTTAAGGAGTCTGGGAGTTAAACTGAGTTATAGCTGTATGTGCATTTGGTTGCTCAGTCCAAAGCGGTCGTACTTCATGGAAAAACTGTACATAAAATGTAGATTGTGCTATGGTTTTTCTCAAAACTGTGTCGCTGTCAGTGAAGAGAAGATTAATAATACAGTAGTACTGGGTGTTGTTCAGAAGAAATACAATCAGAATCAGAATCAGCTTTAATGGCCAAGTACGTACACAACATACAAGGAATTTGGTTACAGCTGTTGGTGTCGCCCAGGAATTTAAACAAATAATAGAAATAGGAAAATTTAAAAAATAAAGTAAAATAACTACAGAAGAAAAGAATAAAATACAATAAATGTTAATAAAAAAATAAACAAGATAATAAGACAAATATATACAAGAATTTACACATCCAGTAGAAAAGGTATATGTACATTAGTGCAAAATGAAAGTGACGTAACGTAAGAAACGCAGTGCCTTAAAGTAAAAAGCAATAAGATACAAGTACAATTCATTACTGTAATGAAATAAGGCTGGAATAGAAGAGTGAAAACTAAAGCTGGCAGTTACACGGGTAATAAGTAAAATTCTACATGATAATGAAAAAATTAAATACTACATTGCACCTGAAAAATTAAATCAAATTGAAATATTGGACAAGTTTCTCCTAAAAATAATCTGAAGGTTTGTGAGAACATTAGTGCCTTACACGGGAAGGGAAGGACATTAATAGTCAACTCAAATTCCCAAACATACACAACCTGATGTTAGAAGCATCCAGATAAAGTCGGGTTTTTAGAGGACGTGAGGTGTGGTTACATATTCCGACCAGCTGATTCTTAACTAAGTCATAATCCGTTTCGTATTTCCAGGCTCCGAGTCAAGAGTACGGTGGCCACAGCAGCCACGTGACCAACGTTGCCTTCCTGCACGACAACAGTCACCTGATCTCCACCGGCGGGAAAGACACCAGCATCCTGCAGTGGGTGGTTGCCTAGACGACGCCATCCATCCCCCACCTCTGATCCCAACAGGCAGGGACCACATCATTACCCCCCCACCTCTCCTCGTCTCGTCCTCGCTGTTTTATCCTCCTGCCACCAGGGGGCATCACCTCCTCTGTGCCTACTGGAAATTAAAAACAACAACAACAACCGCATAACTTGACCAACCCACAGATGTCACACGGGATGAGATGAGTCTCACTGTAATAAATGAAAGATGTACCGCTGTGTGTAACAGAATGTCTGCAACTCTTCTCCCAGCCGGATGCTGCTGGTGCTGGTGGTGGTGGTGGTGCTGGTGGTGGTGGCCGCACAGTAAACCTGTGATTTTAGCGTTAGTACTAACTGTGCCTAAACCGTATTTATTTTTAACCCCCTTTAATGGGAATTCCATCTATTTGAAGAGACAAGTTTGTGACAAGTTTTAATCCCAAAGCATGCACGCTAAAGTTTCGTCGACTATATTGCATGCAACACATTTATGGTGAGAGTTATATTTGGTTTAATATGGTGTTTGGTTTCCATTTTTTTTCCCTTGAAGTATAAAAATCAGTGAGCAGACTCTTGAGGTAGCTGCAAACTGAAAGCATGGAAACCAATTAATTCTTGAAAAATTAAGAAAAATACTCCTAAATGTCCATGTAGCTGTGATTTGGTAAAACAGGGAGAATTAATTTTTCAACCCCAGCAGAGTTTAATAGATTCTTGCTGGTCTTTCCTAAAGCCAGGAGTCCCAGAAACAAGCCTTCAAACTTGTGACAAACTTGTGCAGAGATGTGAGAATAAAAACAGAACGTACACATGTTGAGATGAGATCTTAAATTGAGAAGGAGTGACGCATGTTTGGAGCAAAGTTTGTTGTAGGAATTCCCAAAATAGGTGGTGTTCCCCTCTTCAGATACTTACTATAACCCCCATTGCCTTGTTCTATTCCACTTCTCCATCCCTCAGCCTGATTTCCAAACTCTTAAGGTGCACATTTGTGAGTATTGCAGATTGCTGTAGGAGACTGTGATCGGTACAAAGTGGCTGTTTTTGTCCCAGGCCTTTTTTATTTCACCTCCTCCCTCCCAGGCTGCTGTGTTTCTGATTGTACTACTACTACTACTACTGTAACTGTGCTGAGAAGGCACCAGGTGGCGCTACAGTGCAAGAGAATGAGCATGACTGAGGCCGCCCTCCTTCTGTAGATGCTGTTAATGTCGCAAAAAAAAAGGTCTCTAGAGTAAATATATATATTATGCAGTATATCCGAGTGGCTGTGTTATTTTAATATTTAACTGTAACAACGATGGATGTGATTATAATTATTATTGTGGCACTTTTAGCGATCGACAGAGGGATAATGTAGGCTGTTGTGCTTTGGAAGTGAGCTTGAGCTGTGCTTTGCCTTCTTCTGTTTTGTTAATAAAGTTTTTACCCAAGTACTATGGAGGCTCCTTTTCTCTCTGCATTGGACAGAAAAATGAAGCTATTTTATTTTATTTTATTTTTTAGAGCTTATACTCTGTTGTGCCTAATTCTTAAAACAGTTTAAAAGATGTTTTAATGACAGCCATGATGGTTTGAGGTGAGTTGCTGCTTCAAGACTGATGTTCTGTGAAGAACCTTGTCTCTTGTTCCATAAATAAGCAGCTCACTGGGTCAGTGTCATCAGTTTTGAAAGGGTTAAAGTGGAAAAATGATTTTCTATGTATGGTAAAAATAAAAAATTACCTCTGTGTTTATTGCCAAACAGGAAAAAACTTTGGCACCAGAGAGAGAATATGGCCACAAATGTCAGTAAAGGACACCTGGATCTCTTTATCTTTGGTCCAGCTGCCTTTTAACTAAACCGGATTAACATGAGCTGCACACAGATGTTATGGAGAAATGGTGAAATCATGAGTGCATTGATCTCGTCCAGATGACTAACTCCAGGTTCAGCAGCACCAGAATCCCCCCCTAAACCTCCCTGGGAAATCTGTGGTCCCCAGAGGTAGAAGGAACTTCCATGATCTTTGGTGAAAATCACACAACTCGGCATCAAACATTCTGGAGACCTCCCAGCATGCACTGCTTTAGACTTTTCTCCAAAGAGCGAATTCTCCAGAGACCCGCGTTTTTTTTTTTTTTTGTCGTCTGAAGCGAACATGCATGATGGAGACATGCTGTTTGTTTTTAATTTATATTAAATTAGGTTGCTCCTGATGTTTCTCATGATAAGAGGAGCAACATGATGAAGGTCAGTGGGAGGAGCCTGCACTTGTCTTTTAGTTGATTCACTTTGTGTTAAATCTTAATTATTCTATTCACTTTATTTGCCTTTTTTATATATATTTTTGTTGCTAATTCTGTTTTTTTGTATTTGTATGCACACATCTTCTGTTTACTTGTTCCTGTACTCAGCTAATACAAATGAGGCCTCTACCTCAATGTAGCACTGATTTTAAATAAAGGTTGACCAATTAAGTAATTAGATCAGTTCTTCTGCAAAGCACCGGAAACGGTTTCACATATGTAGTTAGTAGTGCTGCAGATAACAGCATCAACTATTGTCTTTTTAAAATCTAATAATTGCCAAATCATATTATCCTCTAATAAATACGTACAGGTGCTTCTTACTTTGAGAATTTTCAA
This sequence comes from Stegastes partitus, assembly GCF_000690725.1. NCBI lineage: Eukaryota > Metazoa > Chordata > Actinopteri > Pomacentridae > Stegastes > Stegastes partitus. The sequence goes on along the minus strand of NW_007578895.1, from coordinate 189,545 downwards.
GCAGGATTTGTGAACTGATCAGGATCAAGACGTTTGACTTGAATTTAACAAAGCTGGCAAAAGTTTAAAAGAAAATAAAATAAAAAAATCCCTTCAACTTCGACACACATGTTTGTACAAAATATAAGCTACAGTCTGAATCACCATAATACTGTAGAGCAGGGGTCTCCAATCCTGGTCCTGGAGGGCCACAGTCCTGCATGTTTTAGATGTTTCCCTTCTTCCAACACACCTGATTCAAATGATCAGGATCGTTATCAGGCTTCTGCAGAGCTTGATGATGAGCTGATCATTTGAATCAGGTGTGTTGGAAGAGGGAAAACATCTAAAACATGCAGGACTGTGGCCCTCCAGGACCAGGATTGGACACCCCTGCTGTAGAGACTAATAATCTTAGTTCTGTCTTCTACAAATAATACAAATAGTCCACTATTAACAACCTTTTAACAACGCTTTGTGTATGTATATGCCTCAATGCACACATCAGAACATGCATATGCACAACCAATGACTGAATATTAAACACAGACTGCATATCAAGTTGTCCAGTTATTTGGTCTGCATACATGTTCTTAAGTTGAAAAATACATGTGAGAAAAATACAAACAGGTGGTGGTTGAAAGGAGTTCTGAAATATTTAGGTGATCGCTGACTCACGTAGTTGAGGTGATGGAAGGAGTAGAAAGGTCACTGCTGAATCATAACCAGTGAATGTGGAGAGTGATGTAATGCAGTCTAAAGGTTTATTTTGTCTTTAGACGCAGGAGGAGGCGGAGAATCCACGGAGACCTGCGAGAGTGATTCCAGTGTTTAACCAGCGGACAGCAGACAGCGAGCAGAGTCGGGTCACCGGTGTCACACAACACCTGACAGGTCTGGAGGAGGAGCTGCAGGAGAACGAAGCAGCAAAACCTCCTAAAAGGTTGGTTTGTAGAAGGAGCCTGTAAAGCCTGAGTCTATTTACAATCCCACAATGCATCCATAAGTGGTTGGTGCTTCACATGAGTTTGTAGTTTTGCACAGAGAAAAATAAGTAAACACTTTGCAGCAAACTAAACTATCAAAACAAATGTAAAAAGGATGTAACACAAAGGTTTAAGTCTGCTGAATGTTACAGAGCAGCCTCGTCTCTTCAGTAACTGCTGACCGAAGAGTTTTTCCATCTGACTTCCAGATTACAACACATGTGGGCGCCCTGCACCAACAATGTGCTAAAACACCACCACTGGACTTGATCTATAGCAGCAGTTTAATCCACACTAGAGATTTATCATTTCAAATATTCAGAGCAAACATTATCCACTATTACTCCGCAGTTCCTTACACAGAATTTATTCATTTACAGTAGATGGACGTTGTATTTTAATAGCATTTTACCTTAAATGCTCAGTTTCTGACACTTCTTTGTTATTGACAAAGCTTCAAGAGTTAAATTGCAAACTGTTCTAGTGGAAAACATTGCAGCCTAACAATGCTGAGTGTGTTTTAGCAGCTGCTCACAAAGTCAATGGAAAGATGGGAGTAGAAGCGAGCAGATGATGGAGTTAAAGAGAAAAAAAAAACTGAAAAAAATTGAAAAAAAAACAAAGTGGGGGGAAAGAAGTGCAGAAGCATTGCTGTTTAAGTCAGAACGTAAAATAAATGTGTCACTGGGAAGAGAAGACAAATAAAATGACAACAGAAGAAAACAGGCCTTCTGGAATAAAATAAACTTAAATCAAACCTTCAATTTGATTTGATTTTGGCAAATGATTGTGTTCCATAGTGATCAGCTGTTTTTTTATAGATACTTTTTTTTTATTTTTTTGTTTTGTTTTTTTTCTTTTGCCTTAAAAATATTTATTTTTGTCATTCATTGTCTGATTTAGTTAATATTCTCCATGACAGACTCCTATAAAGAAAACTTTCCCACTTCCTTTGGTAAACTGAGTAATGAACAACCCTCTCTCTCTATAAGCCTCTATACAGTAAGACATAAATACTGATTAGTCTCAGTGGCTCTTCCACAGGATGTTCTGACAGCACCAGCATCTCAAGGACAAAGGACTTCCCATACAGTGAAAGGAAGAGACATGCAATACCCTAAAATTTAACATAATAAACATCGACCTTTAGGACGAAGGTGACACAGAGGACACGGCGGAGGAAGCTTCCCAGAAGGACGCTTCTCAAAGACGGAAAATAACTATACTACTGGTGTTTTGGCATTTAGAAGGTAATTGCAGTTTGTCTTGAATCTCTCCTGAAGGGCACGGTCATGCACAATGCAGGCAGGAACTTTAAATTATGGGGCCAGGAGCTGACTCTGGATACTCCTCCACTTTAAACTCCTCTGCACACAGCAATTATCCCGGTCGTGTGTTGAGCAGTCAGGCCAACACGATACCTCACATCTTCAAGTCCGTCCGTCAAGAGAGAAATGTTGACTTTTTAAAAAAATTTACACAAGTTACTCTGATTTGAAAAAGCCATCTTTTGCTTTTGATGCACTTTGACATGGTCGCTGTAAATAAGCAGATCCGGCTCGTGCAACACACTCAGCTGTTGAGTCAAACTCGTGGCTTCATCATGAGATCATTCGTATCTGCAGCAAAAATGCAGCTGATATTTCTTCAGCATCTTTAGTGATTCTTTTTTTTTGAACATTTGTTTTTAGTGATTTCATCAGCTATCTGTCACATCACGTTGTACTTTTTCTGCGTCACTGCAACTACAGATTTCTTCCAGCGTTGGAGAAAGTGAGGAGAAACTGAGCCAGATGCAAATGTGCTAAAAAGAAAGGCTGGAAGAAGGACGATCATCAGTTTTTGAGATGAGGTGGGTTGAATCCACTCTGTGACAGTCAGGTACTCTGGCGGGAAACACAAATAAAGCTCAGCAATGGTAAGAGGAACCAAGTGAGCAGATAATCACACAAGGTGCCTAAACAGAATCCTCGAGGTACGCTAGTGTGAAGGTGCTTCAACATTTCTTCTTGCTCTGCCACTTTGCACACCTGTGCGGTAGGAGTCAAAGCAAAGCAGTCCAGTGGCAGACATGTCTATTTCAGATCGGATGGACAGAATAACGAGTGTCCAGCAAACTCTACTTCATGTCAGATATTCAGAGAAAGAGCAGCAACAGAAGCAGGAGTTTCTGAACATGTAAGTCTAGAATGTAAAGCCACGTCAGTTTCCTTGTTTGGGTCTTTTTAAGAAACAAGGTTTCAACTTTGGCAGAGCTGTAATATCAGTATTGATCATTGTTTAGGTGCCAGAACACACAGATGCTGCTTTTCCACCAGAAATGAATGGATGTATACGGGTTACTTCTGCAAACAGATAGCTGAACTCACCATAGCTTTTAGCTTCTTTTTACAGCTTTAGCATCTTATTGCAAGTTTTTCCCTCCAGTTGATTATAGTTTCATGACAGTTGGGGATATTGTACAGACAGAGACATCAAAAGCGTTTTCATACCTTTTCTGTGGTTTATCCCTTTTTAAACAAGATACACCCACTCATGATATCACGATTAATCCTTGAGGTCCTGATTCCTGTTTGTCTGATGTGAAACAGTTCAGATTTAGGTTCGCCAACCGGTACAGAATCAGGTTCTTTGTCGGTGTAAACGCCTCTACAGTGGCATCACATACAAATCAATTAACGTGCTTGAATGGAACAGAAGTAAGTTCTGTTAGAATCTACTTTTAGCTTACGACTGTGGTTTGGTTTGTTAGGTTTTCACCATTTCTACCCGTCTCATCCACTCAAATCAGGAATATTTAATTTTGTACAAAGCAAACAGTTCCCTCACCAGCAGCCATACATTCGATATCTCCTTTACCTTTAGGAAAAACGATCATCTACAGGAGGTAAGTCATACTCCCCCTCTGATACCAACCAGCTGTTCTTCAGGACACGAGCACATTATCATGAACTGTCTCTGGGATTGCTTCCAGCCATGATTCTCCTTCAGACGGTCAGATAGAACACTGGGCACATCTTAGCTTATCAGAATTCATGGTCTGGACATTTTCTTTTTCCCAGAAGATGACTCAGAAACAGGAACAATATCATAAAATGTTATAGAAGTATAGCAATATTATTTACTGGTTAGACACATTTTAGTAGAAATTTAACGTTTTTTTTAATAGTTCAAGGTAAGTGCTTACAGATTAAAGACAGAATGTTGAACATCTTTGGCGAATAAACAATTAAAACTATATTTCTGTCATCAACTTAATCAGCTCAATGATTCATTTTTTATAGCAGTTTTCTTTCTCCAGTCTTTGGAGGACACCTGCTTCCTGTTTTAAAAATACTGCTGTGTGAATGGTGATGATGTTAAAGGGTTGATGCAGTTTATCAGCTGGGAAATGAACAATCTGTATGTCGTGCCAAAAACTAAAGAGAGGGAGATGAACTTTGCAAAACTGATGAGTGGATTTCATGCAGATCATCCGTGGCGTGAGCTGTTGCTTATCGATTGTCAGTGAAAGAGAGTGGGGAAGGCATTTTCTTGACTGCAGAATAACGGAGAGGTTACTTATTGTAGGATATATTCGTCATAAATTAGCTCAGGTGAAAGGAGCAGACTGACGGGGCGACGGAGCTGCAGGGAGCCGAGACTGAATCATTTCCAAGTATTGATCCAAACGAATTAGACAATGTCTCGCTTCTTTAACACTTGCGATGCTTTTACCAGTCACAGGAGAAGAGCGCAGAAAGTTAGTGTTGTTTCTAAAGGGGGGCGAGTCGTGAGAACAGAAAGTTGTTCTCAGAGACACTTAATAAAATTACAGGACGGAAGATTCTGACAGTCTGGGGTCTCAGCCGCAAAATGTACGACCCCGAGGCTGATCACACATCAACACACACACACACACATTGGA
>NW_007578895.1:182678-183823 GCF_000690725.1 Stegastes partitus | reverse complement strand
TCATGTTCTCTTTAAAGATTGAAAGCTGACAGATAAGCACATTCAAAAACTTCTACATGTTCTTATTTTATCCATTTTTAAAAAACAGATACTTGCCATAAAAAAGGTTTATATTCCTTTAAAGGTCCAAAGGAGAAGTCAGATTTAGCATCAACATTTAAAGCTTCTGATATACAGTTTCCTTTTATGACAAAATGATTTTTTATTTTTTATTTTTTAAATGTCCTTTTACTTTTTGCACAGTGTCAGCTGTGTTTGTGAGGAGGTCTGGATATGACAAACGTTGACACCACAGACGCAAACAACAGTTACGCGAGAAGTGATAATAATTAGAAAATTTGTTGTTGTGTGGGTGATTCCATTGGAATCGACCTAAGTCCTCTGACTGGATGTTAAAGTCAGAGATTATAATGCAGATAATTAAAAATGTGTTCCATAAAATAATTCAATTAGCTTGATTCAGCAACAAACCTATAGACTGCGAAACGGAGACTCAAGGATAACTTATGTAACCGCCTGAAATCGAGTGTCTCGTCCTGCTTAGTGGGAGGTTTTACTAGCAGCTCATACGCTGAACTTCTGCAGGATACAACAGTTCATCATCTGTACATGTGTTGCAGTTCCAGTTAATACACCACAGCGTCCTGCCAAGATGTTGTGTTTGGAAAAATGAAAACATCCATTTATATTCCAGACACGGTTTCATAACAATATCGGACGCAGACTGAGAGGGATACGGCTAAAGAATAAATAATAGAAATAAAAATGACAAAGAGCATACTGTAAAACACTCATTGTTTACTTCAAGGGAAACTAGTGTGATGCTAGTCTGCGTAACAGGAAGTAGCCACATTGTGCATGCGTTTTAATAGACTGAAACCCAAGTCTTTTTTTTCCTTAAAAACAAACAATAACCTTTGTAAAGTGTTTCAGATAATGCCCCCAAAACATCATTTATGTTCAAGTGACAAAGCCATCTCGAAGGGAAATCAGGTGGTGTTGTCATAGAAGGAAAACGTCCACATAGAGAGGAGGTCAGGGTGGATGGAGAGGCCGACAAAACACTACGTTAGAACATGAGAGAGTGCTTTTTGTCATATCGCTGCCTTCAGAATATCGATGTTAGCTTCATTCAGCTTTGAACT
>NW_007578895.1:172860-180346 GCF_000690725.1 Stegastes partitus | reverse complement strand
CTCAAACTGACGCTACCACGTCCTTTGATAATCGCCTAAACTGAAAACAAAGCTCAGACTGAATGCAACTTAAATAACTGGACAAACTGATGATGATGATAATATAGTGCTTATGAAAAGTCAGAGGAGTGTTGGATTCATTTTGTGGGGATGTCACGGATGTCTGTGCTAAACTTTATGGCACAGTTATGATCAGCTGACTGACTGTACTTGTTGGGCTTCACACAGGTTAAAACTGGAGGACCCAGCTACCCAAACACCTGGCTGGTCAAAGCTCTGCAGCAGAGTATTGTTCCAGGCTCACCCGCCTCCCACCAGGTTGTTCCGAAAATTCAAAAATATGCCGTCCGGAGACAAAGATGTCAGCCTGGCCTTTCATCTCCGCATGGTGTTGGTTTTGTCTGTGTTTCACACTGGTCTGGATCCAGGCCAGTGTTTGGGAGACTCCACCTGTCTCAACAGAGCTGGTACAGGCTGATGGGTGTGATACATGTGGAGGGGGAACTGCAGGCTGAAGTGAGCACATTAGATAACACAGAGCAACACGAATGCTTTACAAGCTTTAGTGTAGCACGGGAACACGTGGCTGCAGCTATAGATAAAATATTTATACTGAATCACAAGTACACCGTGACTGAATCTTTTTTTTAGGAAATCTTTGTCAAGGAAAAGCAAACGTGCTGCTTGTCTCATACTGTTGTTTTATTTTTGTTGTACAGATAAATGTTGTATTACAGACGAATCAGTGGTAACCTTTGGGCGAGATAATGATTTTAAAGCAATGACTTCATCCTCTTATCAACTTGCATCGTCAAGAACATCCCCCCAAAGTGTTTTTCTGTTCTCTCAGTTTTCTGCAGTTAATGTGGAGACACGGTGGAAACAGATTATTTGATGATGACCAGGGAGGGATGACAAACTGGAGGCAGGTAGAAATGCCTGTGAAGCATCTCCTAACGATGACACAGCAAACGAGGAGTTTAACCAGTCGTCTATTTATAGTATGAAGCTAATGACTGAAATGAGAACAGCTGTGCAGGAGGGTGATTAATGGTCAGATGATGCAGGACCTGTGTATGACTTCACTCTCCTCGATTAACTAATTTGTGTTACTCGTCATAAATACTCACTGTGATCCAGTAGTAAACTTAATCTTGGATATAACACAATATAAAACAGAGTGAGGGATTGTTTTTCCTGTAAATCAATAAATGTTTATTCCTGCAGCTCATTGCCTAAAAAGCCTGCAAATGTCTGGTTTGCTTTCTTGTTTAAAAATGTAAAAATAATGTACATTAATGAACATAATTCCACCTAAACTTAACCACAAAACAGCCACTTTCACAGCTCATGCCACAGTTTTCTGTTTATTTTTTTTCGGCATAAGCGATCTTTTTGAGCTTAACCTTTATCTAACGGCTTCATTGTGCCGCTTTTTTCCCCCCTTTTCTTTTGCTTAACATATTTTGTTTCCCGTACTAACAATGAGCATGTTCAGTGACTCTAAAAAGATTCTAAAAAGCATCCTAGAACATCAACAGGACCAGATAAAGTGGAGTAGAAAGCTAGCTCAGCCACATAAACAAACTAAAGTAAAATGAAGTCGTCAGAGCCAAATTCTCGGTTGTGAGTGTGAATCACTCGATGCTCTGCTGCTCAATTTCCATAAAAACGCAGAGCAAATGAGCTGCGTGGTGTTTTAATGAGATGTAATGAGTTGACTGCTGGGAAACGCTTTACACTCGCAAGTTTGGCTTTTACTTAACTGCTGTTTAGACACACACACTTGTAAAGACAGTGTATTCGCTCGCACAAGTTCAAAACTCGGTGGCTCGGTCAGTGAACAATGTTTGCAAACCATCTGCAATTATATGTCGTAATTTTTCCCTCCACAATAAAGTACTTTTTTTTTTTACATCATGCTGCTCATAAACATTCACAACAAACAAAACAGTTCTTAAGATCAAAACGTTTTGCAGACTCGGACGTTTACAGTTCAAACCGAAGCATAAACTGAATCTTCTTATTCGACAGACGACAGATCAGATCGGGTCGTCCTCCTCCAGCTTCCACACAAGCCGACCATCAAGCACCAAACACATGGAGCCCATTCGGAGGTATGCAGACAGACATCAGTTTCTGATTTTCACACAGAAAAAAAAAAAAAAGAAATGCCATCGTCTCCCACCTCCAGATCCTGGACGAGACAGGAAGCGGTCCGCTGCCAGAGAGCTTCATGTGCTCTCCAGATAACGTTTTATTGGAACAGACGGTGTGAATTTTCCGCTATAAGGTGACAACATGTAGACCTGCAGCGATATTACTCACAGAAGGAAGGAGCCTACTGGTAGCTTACATATAAAATGCTGATTTATGTCCATCAAACAACTCTCAATAACCCGTTCTGACAAAGTGAAAACCTCATTTACAAAAGCATCCCGACCCTTTGTTGTGGCAGCTTTATTTGTTTAAATGATCTCTGCAATGTGGCAAGAATGTGATGGCGGTCTCCTTGTGGCAAATGTAAGAATCCATAATTCCTACAGCATGTCAGGAGAACATAAACATAAAAGCATGACCTCTGTAACTGTGACATGAAAGAAGTTTGGATCAGCAGAATTTTTGGCCGACTGGTTGAACTGTAAAACGCAGCGAGAAGGACTTTTTGTTTGCGGAGGTGACCGAGGACCCAGAAGTCACTCCAACAAAGCTTCGGTGCAGCTCACTGGGAGAACCGTCGCAGCAGCACTCCATCCTTTATGTTAGTTTGGCTGCTCTGGCGTAAACAGCGTGACAGTCCACTTGAAGTTTTGCCAAAAAGCACTTAAAGGAGTGACAGCGTGAGTAGGAAAAGATTCTCTGGTCCAATGAGACAAAAAAAAAAGAAAGAGAGAATGCCTGGCAAACACAGGAGCTGTTTAATACAATACAACGGTTAAGCACGGTGGCGGCAGCATCATACAGAGAGCTCCCTGTGACCTGAGGAAAGACAGATGGTTCACCTTTCAGCTTGATGACCTGAAGCATGTTTAGCTAACATAATGCTGGAGCGGCTTCAGGACGGGTCTATGCCTGTCCGGGAGCAGAACACCCAAACCCTAGACTCATTACTGTGTCCTTTAGGCGACTGAATGAAGATTGATGCACAAAAATGCAGTCACTCAAATTCCACCAATAATAGTTTTTAGTTGTTGTTGATTTAACTGTCATTTTAAAGGATTTAGCCTCTGGTTTTGTTGTATTGTTCTGTTGTGGCTCAGCGGTGAAGGCTTTGGCCTACAGGGCAGAAGGTCAGAGGTTAACAACAGCATATTGTTGCATCCTTAACTTAATCTGCCCCCGGGGTGCTATTACTGATATATAGGTTTCAACACTGGAGAGACGAGGGTCTGGATGTCCTCTGCAAGGAAACTGTGAGCATCAAACACTTAATGTTCTGGATTCTGGTGAATTTCTATGTGGTTCTTTGTGCCTTTTCATCAGTTCAATAGGGAAATGTTTTTATTTAGGTTAAAGGAAATGTTAAATTCTGGTATCAATTGATAGTTTTTTTGTTTTTGTTTTTGTTATGCGTTGCAACAGTGAGAATCAACAAAAAACATTTCTTTTTCCAATGAGGACAAAAAAAACAAACCCCTCTGACAGAACCAGGCTCAAGGAGGGTGGCTATCTGCCCCCTTGGTTGGGGTGAGGGTGGGGATGAGGGTGGGGATGAGGGGGTGAAGATAACAGGACAGAGCAGACAAACACAAGAGAACAATAAACACTTTGAAGATCGGTGTGGCCACAGATCAGAGATGTGTAGCTCCAGATCCAGAGATATCAAGTAACAATTTAAAATNCCGTCAAACCATTCACCGGTTCTGTCACCGTTTCACTCCTGCCCCGGAAATCGGATTCACCACCAGTCACCTGCCCGCTCTGGTCCACCCGTCATCGTTACTCCACCAGTCCGTATGTCCCGCTAGTTTTTCTACTTCCGTTTGTCTTCCTGTCCGTACGTCTGTTCTCCTCGCCCTGTATGTAGTTCGCCAGTCGGCGCTTGGCGCTAGCTCGTTGTTAGCTTTTGGTCCGCTAGCTTTTTAGTTCTTTTTACTTCTGTTTTTCTTACCCCACCTGCCCGTGCGTAGAGCGTTTTCTCAGTTTGCTAGTCCTTTTTGTTTTCAAGTCAGTCTCCTTATTTAACACCTTTTGGTGTCCTCTTTTAGTTTCTCTCGTTTAGTCTAGTTTTGTTTTTTCGGTCCGTGCCTCTGGTTTTTGTTTGTTCTGCCATTTCAGACATAGTTGCTGTACCAGAATCTCCTTTAGTTCTGTATGGGTTTCTCTGTGTGTACAAATAAATCATTTATTGTTTAAACTGCCCGTCTGCCGTGTCATGTTGCCTCGCGCATGCGCCTTCGAACCTCCCCGTAACAATTTGGGTGTTAACCTTTACGAAAACCAAGATGTTTCTCTAAGCAAGTCATTGAAGTGCCTAAAGCTAGCATGTTACAGTATGAATAAATTATCTCATTTAATTTATTGAATGCAGCAGCAACCAGAAAAGTCCTAAGCCCTGATTTAAAGGCAGACTTTAGGCTTTCAGAAAGTTTGTTCCAGACATAAACGCTGCTTCTCCACAGCAGAAATGTGCTGTGGCCCTGAACCATTTATTGCTTTATAAACCAGCAAAGCAATTTTAAAATTAGTTCTCTGACAAACAGGAAGTCAGAGCAAAGGTCTCATAACTGGGCGGTGTGATAACTCTTTTTTTTTTTAACCTTTATTCTTACTGTGATAGTTGCTTGACTTTGTAGTTGTGGTTTTGTTGTTGTGGCACAGGATCGCTGACCTGGTTTGTGATCTTTAATCATTCTTCTTTGGCTCCAAAGTCAATTACTTCTTAAGTTTTGGTCACATTATTGATTAGTTTTATGCACCTATTCAGAGCTTGTATGTTACAATCACTACTTGGTAATATTTTCATATAAATCTGTGTCATCTGCATTATTGTTGTTAAATATTTTGCTTTTATTTTCCATTTTAATCTGAACAAACGTATTGACTGGTGAACATACAAGCAGCTGTTGTGCTGAGCTATTGGAAAGGACCATTTTTAATGATTTTACTTTACAATTTATGCATCATGCGTGAGGCAACTTGAACGCTGCACTCAGCAACATTCATCCTCCCCTCATGAACCAGAGCTTCACTTCTTGTGTTACTGCCTGAAGCATCACAGTCTGTTCAAAAGGTTCTGAGAAGGAAAAACACAGTGAGAACGATCTGGAAAGCAGAGGAGAGAGAGAGCAGGCTAGCATGTAGGAAAGAGGGAGTGGGGGAGAGGAAGAGCTTAGGGAGAAGGTCAGGAATGCAGATTGTGTTTAACAGTCTATTCTCTGTACCACCAGGGTGTCTGAGCTGCTGCCGACGGCCTGTTGAGCCACGTGTTGATGTATGGGGCGTCGCTGAATAACAGCAGTTTGTCCGCTGGTCATCCTGCAGAGCGAAAAAAAAAAAACCTGCATGAGAGTCGTTCTATGTGCAGCAGAATTCAGCCGACTTACAACAGGATTGCACAATGAGCGTCTGTACGGCTACGTGGATGCAGGTGATGATCACATTTGTAACGCTTAACTGAATCTATGTTATGAGTTGCTGGCAGAAATTACCCACAGATTTCAAGAAAAAATGTTGTGAATTGTCCAATTCCGTCTGCAAAACACGTGTAGTTCAACATGATGCGATATGAAGGCAGCAGTTCATCTCTAATGTCTTCCAGGAGGTCAGACTGCCCCGAACTTAAGCTGTGTGAACCTAAACAAACCAAACACAGTAATGCAATATGGTAAACTCTTCCAGTAAACTGTTTGCACACAGCTTCACACAGACAATTACGGCTGTGCAACTTATTCAAATAAATGATTTAAGACTCAAACTGACGCTACCACGTCCTTCGATAATCGCCTAAACTGACAACAAAGCTCAGACTGAATGCAACTTAAATAACTGGACAAACTGATGATGATGATAATATAGTGCTTATGAAAAGTCAGAGGAGTGTTGGATTCATTTTGTGGGGATGTCACGGATGTCTGTGCTAAACTTTATGGCACAGTTATGATCAGCTGACTGGTTGTACTTGTTGGGCTTCACACAGGTTAAAACTGGAGGACCCAGCTACCCAAACACCTGGCTGGTCAAAGCTCTGCAGCAGAGTATTGTTCCAGGCTCACCCGCCTCCCACCAGGTTGTTCCGAAAATTCAAAAATATGCCGTCCGGAGACAAAGATGTCAGCCTGGCCTTTCATCTCCGCATGGTGTTGGTTTTGTCTGTGTTTCACACTGGTCTGGATCCAGGCCAGTGTTTGGGAGACTCCACCTGTCTCAACAGAGCTGGTACAGGCTGATGGGTGTGATACATGTGGAGGGGGAACTGCAGGCTGAAGTGAGCACATTAGATAACACAGAGCAACACGAATACTCAACAAGCTTTGGTGTAACGCGGGAACACGTGGCTGCAGCTATAGATAAAATATTTATACTGAATCACAAGTACACCGTGACTGAATCTTTTTTTTAGGAAATCTTTGTCAAGGAAAAGCAAACGTGCTGCTTGTCTCATACTGTTGTTTTATTTTTGTTGTACAGATAAATGTTGTATTACAGACGAATCAGTGGTAACCTTTGGGCGAGATAATGATTTTAAAGCAATGACTTCATCCTCTTATCAACTTGCATCGTCAAGAACATCCCCCAAAGTGTTTTTCTGATCTCTCTGTTTTCCACTAATGCTGCAGTTAATGTGGAGACACGGTGGTAACAGATGATTTGATAATGACCAGGGAGGGATGACAAACTGGAGGCAGGTAGAAATGCCTGTGAAGCATCTCCTAACGATGACACAGCAAACGAGGAGTTTAACCAGTCGTCTATTTATAGTATGAAGCTAATGACTGAAATGAGAACAGCTGTGCAGGAGGGTGATTAATGGTCAGATGATGCAGGACCTGCGTATGACTTCACTCTCCTCTATTAACTAATTTGTGTTACTCGTCATAAATACTCACTGTGATCCAGCAGTAAACTTAATCTCGGATATAACATAATATAAAACAGAGTGAGGGATTGTTTTTCCTGTAAATCAATAAATGTTTATTCCTGCAGCTCATTGCCTAAAAAGCCTGCAAATGTCTGGTTTGCTTTCTTGTTTAAAAATGTAAAAATAATGTACATTAATGAACATAATTCCACCTAAACTTAACCACAAAACAGCCACTTTCACAGCTCATGCCACAGTTTTCTGTTTATTTTTTTTCGGCATAAGCGATCTTTTTGAGCTTAACCTTTATCTAACGGCTTCATTGTGCCGCTTTTTTCCCCCCTTTTCTTTTGCTTAACATATTTCGTTTCCCGTACTAACAGTGAGCATGTTCAGTGATTCTAAAAAGATTCTAAAAAGCATCCTAGAACATCAACAGGACCAGATAAAGTGGAGTAGAAAGCT
>NW_007578895.1:152449-168785 GCF_000690725.1 Stegastes partitus | reverse complement strand
CTCTCGGCCGGCTGGTTGGGGGGCTCCCCACCTCGTTGTGGGGACCCCCCAGTCTGCCGGGTCGGGGGTCCGGGCGCTGGCGCCCCCAGTAGTCATGGTCTGCAACTCCTCCTGGTGTGGACGGCCCCAATGGTAGCGTTTCCCACAATCCCTCAGTGCCATGCCTCTTTTAGTCTCGTGGTGAGTGTGTGCGCGACTTCATTTGTTGTATGTGTATGCATGGAGGGTGGGAGGGACGGGTTTATTTTTTAAATGCTTTATTGTTTTTAAATGTTGTAAAGCACTTTGCGTTGTTGTTGCACATGAAAAGCGCTATACAAATCAAATTTGATTGATTGAACGAAGCGGCCAAATAACCACAAAAAAAAAACAAAATTACCACAAGCAGATGCAAAATCACAACAAAAAGTGGACAAATGAACACAAAAAGGTTAAATTACCACAAAAAGACAATAAATTCCTACAGACACACACACAAGTATGAATGAACACACATATAGAGATTGTGAGGAACACACACACACACGCACGGTGCGCACACAAAGAGACACTAATCCAGTCATGCAGAAAACCGCCTCTCTCTCTCTCCCTCCTCTCCCTCTCTATCTCCCTCCCTCTCTCTCTCTCTCTCTGTTCTCTGTATGGGTCTCAGTCTGCCGGCTGTTGTCGCTCTGCGCACACTGTTTTGCGCTCTCGCTCTCTCTCTCTCTCTCTTTACGCTTTTGCGCGGAGCTTGAATGAAATTTACTGACTTTTTTTTTTTTTTTTTTGTCTGGATACGCGCAGATGTGGGAAGCGACCGCAACACTCCGGGAACCTGAACGTGAGTTGGCTGCGTCTTTTACTACTGTCTGCTTTAAGTGTGAGGAAAACTGTCACCTGCTGCAGAAAACTAGAATCCAGCTCTGTAGGCTGCAGGAAGGCATCCTATCTATCTATCTATCTATCTATCTATCCATCTATCTGTCTGTGTTGTGCAGTGGTTGGGATTATTCCTGACAGTCGGATCATTAGGTCAGTATGTCAGTGTATTCACATCCCATAACGCTCAGTGACACATCGCCTCAGTGTTTGGATTAAACGCGCCACAGTAAGTGAGTCTAATGCTCTTACTGTACATAATAAACTGTCAGAGTGGGTTTGGAGAGATCAAAGAATAAAAAAAAAAATAAGTCAGAACATGCTGTTCATAAACATCCCCTCACTTTGAACTCCATCTGACATCACTTCCACTCAGCAGGCTCTTCTCCTTTTTCTTTTCTTTTTTCCCCCCTGCTCTCATTAACTTGTTGCAAAACCAAGTCAATTTGCATTAGCCAAAGGGTTGAGCTGGCAAGCCTTACAGTTACAGCACTTGTGTCTCGGCCTCGGCTCCTGGGGTATTGACTGCAGACAATTAATAAATCATGAGGCTGAACAATTAAATCAGCCGCTTGTGACGCCGAAGCTTTCGAGCTGGATGTTGGAAGTGTTCTTGTTTGGATGCAGCTCTTCTGAGCGTCGCTGGAAAGACTCGCTGGTGCCAGTTGAGACGTTGTGGCTCATTTGCCGCCTACGTCCGGTTGAAATTTTTTGCCATTTAGTCGTTCTGGATTGCAGTTTGTGGATCTTGCATCTCTACTTCTGGCTCACTTTTCAAACCTGTCAGTGAGCTGATCATGTCTCCCTGAGAGAGTGGTAGGTTGTGAGTTAGTGTGAATGTGTTTTTGTCATACTCAAGCAAAACTACAGTATTTTTATCTTTGATTGTTGTGTCACGGTTGGAAATTCGCTGCTCTTGAGGCTGCTAAAGATTTAAAAGATATGGGTTTAAGAGAAAGTTTGCAAACTGACACTAGCCATAGCCTCCTTTTTTGGATATATGTCGATGTTAGGAAGAAGCAAATGTATGGCAGATGTAAAAACACACAACTTTAAGGAGGACACATGGAATTTAACCAAATCAGATTACGACTTTGTGCTCTCTGGGATCCATGGAAGATGCTTTTCATGCTCTTAGGAATAAATCTCATTCAGTAGGTTCTTCTGAAAGCAACATGAGGAGAGCAAAGCTGACAGATTTGACCATTTCAACAATAAGCGAACATACGTTTTTGTTTTTTGCTCGTGTACCAAAAGTGACGTCATTGCCTTTGGTGTTTTTCGGTGATTGTTTCGTAACCTACTGTAGCTTGCACATGGAAAATGAACCAGCTGGAGCAGGTCTGTCTCTACGGGCGTCTCTGCGATCCGTCACTGTGGGAACACGGAGAGTCCCAGATGGCACAGAACTCTGCCATGAAACTGCCAAAACGGTCGCAAAAGACGAGACGTTCTGCAGAAAACTGCGGAAGGAATCGCGTCCGAGCGGCCTCTCCTGCCGCAGCTCCAGAGGTGTGGGCGGTGCAGCGACACCTATCATTTGGAAGGAGACTGCAGCGAGTAAAACGAGCCTCGAGCGCGGCACGTTGTTGCGCGGACGTCACGGTTGGCGTAAGCGATGACCGATGCGTCGAGCTAAAGCAGCGGCTGCAGGCAGAAAGAGACAGAGAGGCAGTGATCTCCAGGAAGGCATTGTGCTGCGCCGGGCTGCGGGGAAACGTTTCAGCAGACCTTAATGGTTCTTCTTAGTAGAAAGCCGACACAATGAATCCTCTGTTCCTCCTACAGGATTCCTGTTTTCTACTCCCAACAGTTATAATATTAAAATCAATAGAATCTCCTTTTCTTCTCTGTCTCGGTGCACGCCTCCTGCTCTATTTACACCCACTGAGACGACGGAGACAGTTTGTCCTACTCTCTCTTTTTTTATTTCATCTTTCCCTCGTTGCTGTTTTTCAGCTTTAGACATTTACTGAATCACTTCAAATACATTATAAGGCAATCTGGGACCGACAGAATCTCCGACTCTCCTCCTGTACTCTCCACATCATTGCATCATTTATGACACTGCAAGCAAGCCACCTTCTCCTCTTTCTCGACCCCCTCCTCCTCCTCCTCCTGCTGCTGCTCCATCGCTTATTGAACTATTTCTGACCTTGTTGGAAAGATAATCTGTGCAGTTTTAGCTCTGACCTTGGAGGCGGGAGGATGACTGTGGTTAGCTAAGAAGCCCAGCTTTACTTACCTGCCGGTTCCTTTTTTTTCCACTCTTCAACCAATCACGTCCGCACCACCTTCTCCTAATTCAGCCTCGACCCAGATAGACGTGCCTTTCTCCTCCTTGTTCTTCCTCAGAAAGTGGTGCGACCTTTAAAAGTGTGCGTTCGCCCTTGGGTGAAGTTTGGGAGGCAGACTGGTGGTGCACAAATGTGTCAGTGTAGGAACAAAGCACATCTTTTTTCAAGTTTTTTTAATAGTTGGCGTCAGCTTTCAGTCGATTAGACGCATTGGCATGAAGCTTAGTGTATCGTACATGCCAGCAAGTTTTTACTTGTTCTGTCACAATCTAATGTTGGATCTGAGAAAATTGGATTAGGAAAGGTGATGCAAGATGATACAAGAAGAGGACAATTAGAAAGCAAAGAGAAGACAAATTTTAAAGAGGTGAGACTGAAGTCGGGCAGCGGAGGGAGCGGGAGAAGAACCGGATGATGGATGCGGGGATGAGGACGGCGGGATAAAAAAAGAGCTTCAGAGGAGGGTGAATGTGAAAGAGATAGCAGCGATGGTGTAATTGCTCTCCAGAGGACTTCTGATAAGCAGCACTTAAGAGCCTGTGTGGTTAAGTAATCACTGTGATTAACGGCTACAGCGCAGAGAACGACAGTAACTGCTAGCCTGACCGGAGGATCGACACCCACTGCACTACATTATCGCATTATGCTGTAACACAACACTGCCGTCAGGTGAAGCCCTCCCCAGTTCCGTGCGATTTTGTGTGCGGAGTTTCTTCGTTAATTTGCTTTTATTGGGATTCCCACGAGGTGCAGCTTGGGCGTTGCTTTAAAAGGCAATATCAGGAGCTGCAAAATACTCTGAGAAATTAGAAGTCAGTGGATTCCTAATTAAATACAACATAAGGAGAAATGCACAAAGTTTTTTTCATCTTGCAACGTCATAAAACACCTGCTGCATATGTAAATTACCAAATACTAAACATGCATGACAGCTGGACTCATAAGACGTGAGACAAACCCTGTCACTGCTGAATCCATGTGTTTACCGATGCCTCAGGTTTCAGTCAGCGGTCAGGTTACAGGAGTTGGACAAAACCAATTTGACTTTTTGTTTAGTTTGTCTAGTTGAGTCTTTGTTTAGTCACCTTGTGTGTCTGTAGTTGCCTCCTCCCTTCCCCTCCTCTGTTATTGCCCTCATTATTCTTACCTGTGTCATGTCTGCCTAATTAGATCTCTGTGTGGATAGTCCTGCATCCTCCCCCGTCTTTTCCAGTTCATCTCCTTCGCTAAAACTCCTGCTTAGTCTCCAGTTTGACACCTTTTGGATTTGCCTACTTTATATCTACCTGCCTGATTCTACTCATCCGTTTCTACTTTTAGTTTTTATACCCTGTTTGCGTCCCTCCTGTTCACTCACCTTTTGTGCTTTTTTTTGTGTTCTATTTTCTCATTGGACCTTCTTGTTTTCCCTTAATTCTCCAGATATCTTGTGGTCGCGCCCCACTTTTTGTTAAGTATCTTTAGGTGGATTTAGATTAGTTTCCAATGACAAAAACATGAGTATTTGACTATAATGGAGCAGGAAAAAGCAAACTTTAATAAATGATTTGTGTATGAAGTTGCTAACATGTTCGCAAAAACAGAACATTTATGCAGTCGGGAGACACAAAGCAGCATTAACATTTATTTAAAATTGTGTTTTTGTCGACCTCATGAGTCCATAAAGTTAATGTGTAGCTGCAGTAAAACAGTTGAGCTAAAAATGCACAAAAAGCTCCAAATAATCAGCCGTAAATGGACGTATTAGAGACGCATGATTTGCATTTCAAAGAAGTTTAGTGCAGTTTGGTCGACGCTTCACTCTGACACCTACGTGAACGCTATTGTTCTGGTTGCAACAAAAGGAAACCATTAGAATCAGACGGTAACGTGAGTCTCTTCTAACCGTGCGGGACGACGGGGGACGAACAGATTTGGGCTGAGAAACGCGACCCTGCCGGCTCACAGCTCGCCTAATTGGATAATTGCTCCGGAGATGTGAGGTGTCACAATTACGCTTTCTTAATGAGAGGGATGACTCAGAGGCGAAGCGAAGGTGGCAGCGGTTTGAGTCACACCTCCACATCCACCCACTGACACACACACACACACACACACACACACACACACACACAGCGAGGACAGCTTAGCGCCGCAGTTAGCTGGAGGTCTCTGAGCGGAGTGTTGTTTTCCAACCGGCCTGTTTTTATCGTGGGTCGCTGCTTTTGTTTTCCCAGAGTCAAGAGCTCATTTGCATCAGCAGCAACGCCTCCTGCCAACCTATGCTTTGTTGGTTGTCATGGCGATGGGACAATTATCTGGTTTCCCCCCCCCTGAAAAGCTGCTACTTCACAGCAGATCAGAAACACCCGGTTCAGTCAGAACTGTTCTGCTTGGTTTTGAAACTCTGGACGGTTTTACTTCCTCATGCTGCTGAATTGTGTTGCTCTATTCTTGGAAGCCATTTTCATAGTTAAGTGGTTAAGTGACGTTAGCGATATTTGACTGCTCCGTCACTTCATTAACTGACTGTGATGAATTAGAAACAGCCAATTACGTCCTTATTACGAGTCAAATGGGGAGAAATTCTTGAATTAGCATCATTAGCTACTTAGCGCAAGAATTAATGCGAGTGTCGAGTTTTGTGTCACAGAATTTCAAAGCTGCAGAAACTTATTTGAAACGTTAATTTTGAATTACAGCATAATAGTTGATGTTCTGACAAGTATTTCTTGGACTCGGTGTCACAACTAAGAACTAATAAGTTGTGAGTTGAATCTTGAAGTCTGGCGTGCTTTCAGTCGCTTTGAGGAGCTATTTGTTTGCCAGAGACATTGTTTTCCTGCTTATCTTTAAAACGTATCTTTAAACAGTGCAGTTTAACGCCTATAATGACCCTGAAAAGCAGATTAATGTTGTGTTTAATGGCGTTTTACATTTGCAAATGAACAGAGTTTTCTTTGTCCACATTGAAAACAACCAACTAGGATGTAGCATGTCTGAGAAACATTCTGGAAAAGCTCAGTTTTCCAGTGACATAAACGCTTACTTAGTGCAGACAAATGCATAACAGAGATGTATTTTCAAATCTAGCAAGCCTACGGCCAGCTCATGTCTTCCATGTGGCCAGTGTGGACTTTGACGCACGTGGCTCTATTTACTGTACAGTAGGTATACATTGGTCGGCTTCACAGATGGTCACATTGTCCCTCATATCAAACACATACAGAAAAAACACACAGAGCCGTGACTTTGTGCTTGTATGTAGGTGATGTAGCAGCTAGTCACACACTGAACTGTGATTATTCCTGAGGCGTGCAGCTGAACACAGCGTAAGGATAATGCACAGGACTTCTAGAGAATTCAGAACTTCCCACTGTGTGTTTGGGCGCTGACGGTGAAAAGCATACAGGAATAAAACCTCTGAAGTCCTGCAGCGGCGGCTTCAATTCAAGCTTGGATGATTGAGAATCTTCTTGCAACAAGCTGTATGTGAAGTCGGCGTGCTTGCAGTGCAGATTTTTCAACACGGTTTAGGCTGTGGGGTCTGCAAAGATCCACACGGGTGCAGAAAGCATGAATTTCACACTGAAGCCTTTACAGCCCAGTTTCTATGCAGCAGGGGTGTCGGTGCGAAGGGTTCTGGAGAAACAAAGCAGGGTCACTGAGCAAAAACAATGACCTAAACTCAACTTTTGCATGAGCAGGGGGGTGTTTTGGCTGATTGGATGCATGCAAACACATTCCTGATGGATGTATTGCGAACAGATTATTTCTGATGTTTACCTCGACATGGTCTGGCAGAGCGATGCAAACAAGATGAACCGGATTTAACTTTTGTGTCAATGCAACTAAAACCAATCAGAAGGGGTCATGTGATCACGACATCGTCAACCTGCAGATTTTCGGTCCGATGGCAGCAAACATCCAAACGTTCTGTCAAGTTCAGTTCCAGTAAAATGTTCTTCATCCTTTAACCCTGATTCATTAGAGACTTCCTTCTTTATTTGAATCTTTATTATATTGATTTGGACTAATTGATGTGTGCACACACATTCCTGATGAATGTCAAGTGAACAGCTTATTGCCTAAAGATTGCTGCACTAAAAGTCACGATAACCTTCCAAAACCTCCTCTGTGAGTGTTGTTTCCACATGATCAGCCTTTAAATGCCCAAATTTGTTACCCAAACTGGACTTCCTGGTTTACTTGTTTTACCACTTCCTTCAACAATAGGCCACCGCTAATGCAGCCCAGAGTTGTTTTCTGTCCTCGTCTTTGTTTAGCGAGGACGTTTCCAGGTTTGTTTGTGCATATCAACAAACTCTGAAGGCCTTCCTAGAGCATCGCACTGCGAGTCCAGTCAGACGATGAAGCACATCTCTCTGTGAAACGATTTGGCCGACAGCCTGCCGACCGAGAGGCGAGATTTAAACAAAAGAGAGCGACAGAAAGGTGGAGGACGAGAGGCGTGTTCGACTCCCTGCATGTGTGTCTGACGCCGCGTCCAAAATGCACCCAGAGTGTGATGAGGTCACCGCTGTCTGTCTGTAAACACTGTTAGCCCTGTTAGACACACACACACACACACACACACGTGCACACACAGACAGACACACACACACACACTCGGATGTCTCCAGTGTGGAGACAGCAGCACCTGTGGCCAGCATTAGAGCAGTTTCACATGGTCGATAATCATCTAACTCTCCCTGTTTGTCCTCCATTTTTCTTCCCCATTAAACCTCCCCCCTCTCTCTCTTTCTCTTTCCATCCACTTGCCTCTTTTCCTCTCCTTCATGTTTCTATCTCCTCCTTTTCATTTTCAATATTAGCAGCTTTTTCTTTTTTCACTCCTTTTTTTCCCCCCCTCTCTCACTTAATCTTCTTCCCACTTGTCACTCTTTCATCTTCATCCTCTCTGCCATCTCTCTCTCTCTCTCTCTCTGTCTGTCTCCTGCCTGGATAAAGTTACCCTCTCTATCCATTTAACTCAACCCTTTTTCCATCTCTCACATAATCTCTATCTCTTCCCACTTCTCTTATCTCTGTCTTGCTTCCGAGCTCCACCTCTATATTTGCTCGCCGCTGATCGATCACTTTCTTCTTGTTGCCTCTCTTTTTCACAAATCAAACTTCAAGTCTTTCCATTTTCAGTCTTTCTTCGTCCTTCTCATACTCACATGGCTGCACTGACAAATTCTGCATATCAGCTGTTTACTCCTGTGATAAAATCAGGATGATTAATTGAAGGCTCGTTGAGAAAGTGGTTAAAAGATGCTCAAAGTGGATTTGTATGAAATCTGAAACGGCCGATCTGTTAAGGCCATGATTGTGACTTCAAGGAAAGCAGAACAGAGGAGGAGACATCTCTCTTTCCTCTCTCCACCCACAGCCTCTCATCTGCTATTGACTGATATTTTCCTAATAGAATA
Source organism: Stegastes partitus (assembly GCF_000690725.1). NCBI lineage: Eukaryota > Metazoa > Chordata > Actinopteri > Pomacentridae > Stegastes > Stegastes partitus. Next base: position 160,213 of record NW_007578895.1, on the reverse strand, counting down.
TTGAGGATAATCAGATGAGACTTTAATGATACCAGGTGAAAAATGAGATGGTCACCAGTCACTGTGTACAGATACAGAAAGGGAACCTGAGGTACCAATAGAACAGATGATCTACACTTAGATCACTGATAATATACAGTAAGCAGATGTCAAAATGATTCACTAAATGCAAACTTTGCATACGGTGGCAGTGATGGACTTCTACAGGAGTATTGACACGAAGAAGCTTTGTCGTTTTGGCAATATTTTGATCTTGCAAAATCAGGTTCACACCAGGACTGATCATGTTGTCTGACTGCCAGACTACTCTGAAGGACTTAACACTTGATTTGAACACATTTGATTAAATATGATGTAGGGATGTGCATCATATTTGTGCAAAGCTGAATTAAACTCAATTTTCTTCATGTTACAAAGCAGGACCACCTTAAATAATCCTTAATATTTTCATGTAATCATACCCTATTTAGACACCTGTTATGCATTTTTATTTTTTTTGCAAAAGCAATGCAATGTGCCTACACCAGGGGTGTCAAATCCTGGTCCTCGAGGGCCACAGTCCTGCATGTTTTAGATGTGTCCCTCTTCCAACACACCTGATTCAAATGATCAGCTCATCATCAAGCTCTGGAGAAGCCTGATAACGATCCTGATCATTTGAATCAGGTGTGTTGGAAGAAGGGAAACATCTAAAACATGCAGGACTGTGGCCCTCCAGGACCAGGATTTGACACCCGTGGCCTACACGTTCTATATATCAGTGTGCTTGGTGTCTGATTCTGCCGCCCCATGACAGATTCAGATTGCCTTCCTGTGCACAAGAATTTCCCGGGAAAACGATGCACGCAGGCGATTTAGCGTAACTTTATCTCACCGATGACAGCCTCACTGTTCACAGTTTGATCTCTTTACAACCATACAGTTTCCAGTTACTGCTAATGCGAGCCGGATATTTGCTCCTGACAATGCATCGCAGTAAATGTTTCTCAGCCCGAGTATTGTCTTTTACTACGACAAGAAGTGCTGCACAACTGACACCGTTACCAGCTGCACTGTGCCTTATTGTTGTGTGGATTTGCGCTCGACAAACTAGTTGCTGTTCTGGTGTGTTTTTAAGTATTGTCGTATCAAACTGCAGTCACCACGGTAACCTTGCATGTCAACAAATCAACCAGGACTGAAATCTTAACGGCTCTTGCTGTGCCACTTGATAAGTTCTGCTTCAGTGACATATATTCCCAAAAAAACATTTTGATTAAATGAGCACAGGTGACAAACTGTAAATGTTCAGGATGAATTTCCCACTTTGTGCATTTCTTCCCTGAGCAGCAGGACCTACAACTTCTCCAAAGTGGCAGCGTCCTGCAGGCAGGAGGTGAAAACTTGAAGTGCAATCAGGGAAAAGATGATGATAGTGAAGATGTTCTCTTTTAGGTTGTAATTCCTCCAGATTAACTGCGTCCCTTCTTAACCTGCTCCCTGAGACGTAATCCATGTTCTGAATGAATCTACTCAGATTTAACTTGTGTTTTCCACAATGGCTGCAATCAGATTTGTGAACACTCTTGACTTAACTGTTTTTACTCTGACTGTCTGCCAGCTGCGAGATGACAGAGAAGCCTGTTTGTTTCTAATGAAATTGAAAATGTACTCAATCATACTGAGATGCAGTTTACTTTACAGCAGCCATTCAGATTTCTGGAGTTTGATTTGTCCTCTTTTTGATGCAAGATTTCCTTTTCTTGCCTGATTTCTTTCGGTGCCCTTCATCCTACGACCAGCTGCATAAACAAGTTACACATGACTTGCATCATGCTGTGTTCACTGCATATAAATGTGCAGTGGTAACAAAAAGGAAGTGAACCTCTTGAAATGATCTGCATTTATGTGGGAGTGTCATGAAGTGCGGTCAGATCTGAATCTAAACCACAATTAAAAACAAACACAATATATTTTAACTGATAACACAAAGCTTTACAGTTCATCTTGATTTCAAACTTTTTAAATCATTAGTAAACCTGAAGGCCAATCGTTGCAGTAACACCAGAGATGTCAGGAATAAAAAAACACTACAACACAGGAGTTTACAAGAAGCCTCTGCTGAACCAGGCCTCACAAGAAAAAGATCTCAGAACTGTTTATTTGCATAACGCTAGAAATATTTACAAAGTCATCTGAAAGAGTTTAGATATTCTTCAGTCCACAGTTGGAGAAACGATCTATAAATGGAAATGATTTAGTTCTGTGGCTACTCGCCTTGAAGTGGGCGCTGAGCCAAGATGACTCCAAAAGCACAAGGCAGAATACTAAAGCCAAAGGCTTAAAGGACTCACTGGAGCTGGTTAACATCTCACACAACATGAGCCTAGCATACAGATGGTGATGCATGGCTGTGTGGAGCATGGTGTCCATGGAATGGTAACGAGGGTAAAGCTTCAGCTCTCCAAAGAAAGACCTGAATTTTGCCAAAAAGCAGAAACGTACGAAGTGAACTGAAGACACTGTACGATTAAATTGTTTGTGAAGAACAAAGAGCAAATGACGCCGCACACCAACACAAAAACATCATGTGAAGGTTGAAGTGCGTCCGTGGGGGCATCGTCATTTGCATCACCCAACTTCTACTGAGCGTCGGCCTCCCTGACATCGTCCTGGATAGGTCTGGAATTCATATTTCTCTCAATGATAACAAGCTGTCCAGGATCAGAGAGAGCAAAGCAACCCGAAGTCACAACGACCCTAAACGTCCAAGTAAGTTCACAGAATGACCTGAAAGAAAAAAAACAATCCCGGAGCCCAGACCTTAACCCAACACTGTGGGATGACCTCATGAGAGCAACAGACATCCTGACAGCATCCTGCTCAGCTGCAGCAGCTCTGTGAGAGAAATGGTCCCAAATTCAGGTTGTTGTGCCAAAGCAGGTTTTATCTCTTACATAATCCTACAGTCCATTTCCAGTTGTTGATTCAACCTCTGAAAACTCATCTCTGCGTATGAAAATAATTCCTTCCTGCCTTTAAATGGCTTAGTCGTAACTCGTTGCTTCCTCGAGCATGTGCAGATCTATCTATTTTTTTCCACCCATTCCTCTCAGTTCATTGCAGCTGGAGCACACCAGCTCACCTACAACTCAAGTCTAAGCACTGTTAAACCCTCTACACCACAGTGGCAGCATTGGAGTAACTCAGCCAATCATGTTTGAGCCACAATATAGAAAGCCTCACCCTGCAAGTTGACAGCATTGGCTCCTGATGTTTGATACACAAGTCTGAATTTGTGTTTTTGTCATTGGTCCACTGAAGTTTGAAGGTGGAGATGCTTTGCCATGACATTAAGCGGTTACTTCGTTCATGAAGTGTCTCCCAGCTTCTAAAACCACCATATGAACGCTTGATAGTCACTGAAGAACGTCTCTAAACAATGAATTCGTTCACATTTTGTGACCGATTAATCAAGAAAATCCGCTAATTAGCTGATCTGATCCAGCCAATCTAACTAAACTAGTTCAAACGAATAAACCCACTTAAGCTGGAGATCAAAGAGGAAAACGTTTTCACAAAGACTTCAAACCACACGTCAGTCGACACCATTAACCAGAACAGAACCGACCAATCAAGCGAAAACAAACAGACAAAACAGGAAGTGGCACAGGAAGCAGCCACATCCTGGCCACGGACCAGTTCTGGGCGAACTCAAACAGACACACACGCTTCTGTATTTGAACTAATGTGGAGCCTCAGTGAAAAAATGTGTTCTTTAATAACAAACCTTAAACTCAGCTATGACTGATTCTAACCTGATCATCAGAATCAAGCCGTGGCTCTCAGACAGACCTCTGAACAACAGACCAAATCATCATTTCCAAATCTTGTTCACCACAATGTAAATACAAATTTATAACCACACATGAACTGCATTAAACCTCGTCAGTTAAACACCTTCCTCTGCCTTTTAGGGCATCACTTCACCTGTTTTATTTCTCTTCCTTTTAAATTTTACAATTAAAGTGACCTATTTCCATTTTAAAAAACACCTTCTTGTTCCTCTGCGTTTAAATATCAAACCTTAAAATCAACCTTAATGTGTTATATATATATTAGCTCTTTATCTTTATTAATTTTTGGCTTTTGCGATTAGATATGTGCAGTTTTCTGTTTCAGTTTTTGTTCGGCACATTTTCGGGGCGTGTCTCCGCCAAGGCCGCTGTGCTGTGCGAGTTTTGCGAGTGTTGACACTGTTGGGCGTCCATTGGACGAGTTAACTCCGATCCGTCAACACCGAGTCTCACACACTCACCCATTTACACGCCCACACATACCCTCGACTCGACAGAAATTCAGACAATCATGGGTGTGTGTGTTTGTGTGCCTGTGACACACACACAGAGCCCTGGTGGGATTAGTCTGGCAGGCTGCCCTCAGAAATGAGTGGAGGTTTTCTGCAGCCCGTCATTAAAACTGCTGACACCTCCACATCCAGACCTCCACTGGAATATCATTTGTCTGAGGTGCAGTGAGCAGTCGAGGACAAATCACCGACACAGTGCAAAACACTGCCGACACTCGCTGCACAAGTGAGACAGCGGGTTAAAAGGGTTGGTTTAGTAAGTGGGGAAAAAAATGTGAATATTAGTATAAGACCTCAGAGCTGTGCAAGAAATATTCTAATCTCAGAGAATCTAAAGTCAAACATAAATCATTTCCCTGACCGGAATGATTGATAGAACTGCCTGAGCTGCTTTTGATAAAGAAATAGGGATGAGGCAATAAGAAGCAAGAGGAGGAAATGCTGATCCTGCAGCCAAAACAACATGTGGTCTGAGTTTGGTGGTTGGAGATGGACTGGTTGGGGACACGATGGGTAAAATGACACAATCCAACAAAACCTCAGACAAAAAGTTTAAACTGAGTTTGTGTTTGTGTGTTGCAAATTTTTAGAGTTTGACGGGAGGAAAAAATGACGAATTATCCCTAAAACTGATAAAAATGACCCTCAAGACTTTCCAGACGACAGCAGCACAGGTGCTCAGGTGAACACACACCACTATCATCCCTCATATCCGACTGCCTGCAGCAGTAACTAACATGTTAATCATCCCCCCCTCACACACACACACACACACACAAAGCACCTGATTCATTTCTCTCCACTCGTACAGTAACAAGCTGATTTGATCAGAGCCAAATCCGTCCAATAAAGCTCGATGCGGGAAACATCACGGGAAAATGTGGCACTTTTATTGAAGTCATTAATTTTCCCTGCAGGGTGTCGGGTCGAGCCTGCGAGGGCTCCGAAAACGTGGACGTGTGCACGGCCACCCAAGCATAAAATGAACAGCCAGGATTTATAACTACCTGCAGCCTTCAACTTTCGCTCCGTGCTTCGGGCTTTGTGCCGCCGTCGTCCTTCGTTGTTGAGTTTTTCTGCAACTCACCTCTTTGTTTTTTGTACTGTTTATTATGCTAACTTTTGTAGCATTTTGTGGATTTAACGTTCATTTCGATACAGATAGCCCATTGAAATCCAGACGTATGTGTTATTTGTGTTGACGCGCTGCACGGTGGGAATGTTGAGCAAACCAGACGTCCTCTATAACTTCTACAATTAAAGTATGACATGCTGCCATCATGCACAATGGCAAACCATTAGACCATTGTGTTTCATTACACACAGTGAGCTGCTGCAGCATATTTTAATCTATTTTTCTTCACTTTACATGCAGTACTGGGCTCTTCCCACATGCAGGTGATCTACGCTGTGTCTCCTGCGTGGACAGCTGCTAAATGTGCTGCTCATGCTAATGTCTCCACAGCGACTCAGTGTAAATCTTAAATAAAGATCTTGCATTTCCCACCAAGTGTTGGGTCAGATTTATGGTACATACGTGTGTTTGTATATAAAATCCATGAACCCTCTCTTCCATTAGGCCTGTTCAGGTAGAGAAACAGACATTTGATTCCCGCCGTGGGACAAGAAATCATCCTGACACAGTTTTGCATTCGTGATTTGCATCATATTTACTTTAACGATGATGTTTGTGGCACGTTTGTCCTGTTAACAGCCTGCTTTGAAAACTAAATTTCTGCCTTTGCATTGTGAAAGTGAGTGACTTCCAGTCAGTGGATTGGATTTTTTGCATTTTTAGTGAATAATTTTCTCAATTTTGTGACGAAGAAACAATCAACAGAGAGAAAAAAATCCTTGTAGTTGCAGCAATCCTATAAAAAGGGTCAAAAACTCAGGAAGCAAAAAGAGGAAACAAGCAAAAGGAAACGATTTCTAGAGAACTGTTGGCTAATTTATTAACGAAAACACTTAAACTATACAAAGGATCAAAGCTCCTGATATTGTGTCCAGGTCACCGTCGATTAATATCCTCGCCGGTTTCTCTTTGTTTCATTTTCTGCGTCGCAGTAAACAGCTCGCTGGTCGCTGTGGATGTAAATGGAGCTTTTTGATTGAGTTTGGGCTTCCTGGAGCTTTATATAGAAACAGGAAGCGAGACACATGAAAGTGGGGTTAACCTCTTGAGTGCGTGCATTGTAGAGCTGCGAGAAGTGAGTTACCCAGCCGGTCTGGCACTGTGCATTAAATTCCTGGAATATTTCTCAGAGGGAGTCATGTGACAAAGCAGGAAGAAAGAATATATAGAAGCTCTGGAGCAGTTCTGTAGAGTTAGAACAGCTCCGAGGTTGGTTTTGCAAACAAAATTTAGAAACAAACAAACTGTTTTTCAGTCTAATTTAACACTTATTTGGGCGCCCCAATAGCTCACCTGGCCGAGCGGGCGACCCATGAACAGGGGCGATAGTTCGACTCCCGCTCACGACAGTTTGCTGCAAGGTCTCTCCCCATTCTTCTCACTGTCCTGACTAATGAAGGCAAAAACACCAGAAAAATAACCTTTAATTTAACACTTATTTGCCACAAACCTGCTCAAACAGTTTCGGAAATTGTGCGTTTTTCACTCAATCATCACGTCGGTTTATGGACAAACCGAACATCGGAGAGCTAACCTGTTCTTCTTCTGTCTTTGTCTCAAATATTCAACCTCAAAACTGATTTTTCTAGAATTATGTTCCATGGTTTACCTCCATGTAGCTTCATAAAAGTCTTTCATAGCAATACTGCATCTTTTCACAGCAGTTCTCAAGTAAAACTTTGGGACTCTACTATGTTGGATATTTTTTCTCTGTCTGTCCATTTCTTACATTCTCTGCTTCTGTCCTTCCTATTTTCTGTACATCTGTTGTTTTGACAGTTTTTTTATTATATAGGAATGTTTGCTTTTGCGTTTATTCCATCTAATGAGACAATATTTTGACTGTAAAGCCTTTATTTTGAAATTTCAACCTTAAAGCCAAAACAAACATCCTCCAGCTCTGTGGATCAGAGACACTTGGGAGCAATTTAAAACACAGTAAATCTCTTTGTCCCCGTCGCTATAGGCCAAAGTGAGATTTGAAGATCTCCAGCTTAAACGGACGGTATTTTAATCTTTTCCAAATCGAAACTATAAATCTGAGGGTAAATAGCGGCCTTACATCGAGGAGACGGTGAGCTCTGCTTCTCCTGAACCTGCAGCTGCAACTCCACCCAATCTGAAGCCACAGAAACGAAGCACAACAATGCTGCATCCGTTCTGATCTCAGCCAGCACCAGGCGGCCTTCTTTTCCCTGCAAAGCAGCCCTCTGAATGCAAGTTAGGTGGGAATAAAAGCATAGACTGTATAAAAGATGGACGTAGCTACCGTGACGTCACC
>NW_007578895.1:137904-151682 GCF_000690725.1 Stegastes partitus | reverse complement strand
TCCTCTCCTCTCTCGTTGTCACACAAACATGTCCAGGTGAGTCGGCCGCATGACGACAGCGCGGCTGCCTCGGCTTCAGTCTCATGACTCAGCTGAGCAGCTGACGACGGGCTGGAAGCTGTTATCATGCGGTCTCTCTCCCGGTTGTTGTTCTCTGCTGCTCTCAGCAGCGCCGTCATCTTGTCCTACATGCGTTGTGGTGATCGACGCCATGTTCGGGCTGCGCCATAACAGCAACACATCCTGTCCTGATTATTATTTTCACCCATACTGCAGTCGTAGCTCGCATGTATGTGGCCGTTAAGACTCTCATTAGGTGACCCGCTGTGGAAAAACTGACACACGGAGAGTTTAATTTGTTGTTTTTCACGGATTGCTATCAACGGGAGCTAACGTGCGGGATTGTCATCATTTCTTCTCCACCGAGATTTCCTGTAGATGAGCTTTGCTGGATATTTTCTCACTTCTCATGCTTTCGGTGCAGTTTTGCTTCTGTTTATTCAAATCTGATGCATCTCTTCCTGTGAACCAGATGTTGTCCTCTTAAGATCAGCACTTTGTCAGGTCAGCAGACGTAGAAGCTTTTAAGAACTCGGTACAGTTAGAATTACTTCATGCAGTGATTGATGGGGCCGGTTTTCACCTGCGTGGTCGTACAGAAGAGCTCTGTGATGTTTGCTCATTTTTTGGTTTATTTTATTTTTGGCTGTGCAACACTTTATGGATATTATACTGAACATTTAAGAACCACTAGTGCACGTTTGATTTAAGGGAACATGTAGCATTGATCATGAATGAATTTCAGGAGAGATCCACTCCTGCTTTGATATTTCTGTACAGACAGTCTGTGAAATACGAGTACTAAGAGGTCGAAAAACACAATTTATGAGCTTTTTCTAACATATTTTGTCAACTTGATATTAGGCCTTTTACTCCTGTAGTTGCCTCTGGGTCTTTATAAAGTTCCCGGTCCAGAATCATCCCCCATTATACCACCTGAGAGTATAATGTCACCTCAGTTTAGGCTGATGTTCTCTCAGCCAGTATCTGTGACTCCCATCTAAGGTGCCTTTTAAAGACTCTATTAAACTTTGTGTCAGAGTATTCCCTCTATGTTTCCGTCTCAGCGTGGCTCTGCTCTGATGACACATCGCTGGCAGCCGTATTAATGTTTTTCAGTAGTTTTGGGTGTCCTAATAAGACTACTGACAGTGATAAATTACTTCTGTTTTCATGGGCTGACTCCCAACAGCAGGACTTAGAGCGCCGTGGTGTGAAACTACAATTTCTTTTACTCCACTTTTAGTTTTACGGAGTGGAGCAGTTGGTAGCTGCACAAAGGGGATACCGTTCCAGCTAAAAGATCAAGACGTTTGCTCAGTTAACACTTAACAAGCCTCACAGTGTGTGTTTTTTAGTGAGCCCTGCCTTTATTTAAACTGTGTCTGTATGTTTAGAGCCACTTCCATGTGTTCCAATAACTTAACAAAAGACTATATTAAATGCTCATTTTGTACATCAAAATGCAGAGGACCAGCTGCAAACACTGGGACCTGCGGATGTAAGGACCTGAACCGGCTGCATTACTCACACGCCTCAGAGGCCGACGTGCTCCAGTCACCTTGCTGGGACCAGTGCAGGTCGATATGACGCACAGCGGGCAGCAGTTTCCTGCTGAGCTTTACAAATTCGGCACATGCGAGACTGAACAACAGACATGTTCTGGTCTCTGCTGATGACACGCACCGACTGCTGCGCTGCGCTGACTCACAGCCTGCAGGGACATTGAGGTCAGATGCCATAGTAGTGCATTTTACTCCAAAGATATAACAAAAACTGATTACCTTCCTGGACACTGAGCCTTTCTAATAATACAGTCTGGTTTGTTTGGTCCAGATATACCCAATCATCTTCACCGTAATCTCATCTGAAGTCAACGTCTGTTGTGACTCACCTGTAAAAGGATTAGGCCTTTGATGGATCGCTGTAATAACCGTGACCCTGGGCGGCAGCCGCGACAACTGTCTGTCAGCACTTCCTGCAACAGGGGATTTAAACAAGGTGACGGATAGATCGCAGAAACTGAAGCATATAATATCATCAGCATGACTTTTTTTTTTTACTGATGACCTCAACAAACTCCTTCAAGAAATCTCCGGTAGAAGTTCTGCTCGTGGTGTCGTAGCGCTGTGAAGAAACAAACTTCTAGAAGTAATTATCAACCTTATTATGACATCCTTTAATTCATTGCGCTCACTTTCAAAAAGATGACCTTGTCCTAACGTGGAAGTACGTTTTACAGCTGAAACCTGCTCGTTAAAATAAAGCAGCGTAGCAGCAAATGATCAATGAACCCGATCACTGTCAATGTTGCACAGAAAGAACTAAACTGGAGACTTCACTTGCACGGATCGCTGACTTTTACCAGCAAAAAGTAAAAACTGATCTCAGTTCACAAAATCTAAATCTGAAAACCAGATTTTCAAGTTAACAAAGCGTTGTAGCATCAACCAGTTTGGACGCAAATACACCTTAAACCTGTGGTTAGCTGTAGACATGCTTCAGTGGTAGTAAAGCTAGTGGTGCTGCAGTAACTAACAAATGCAGGTAAAAATACTAACATTCCCCACAAAATTCATCCATCCATTATCTATACACCACTTAATCCTCACTAGGGTCGCGGGGGGGCTGGAGCCTATCCCAGCCAACTTAAGGCAAAGGCAGGGGACACCCTGGACAGGTCGCCAGTCCATCGCAGGGCTACACTTAGAAACAGATAACCAAGCACAGTTTGTGGACTGTGTGGGAGGAAGCCGGAGAACCCGGAGAGAACCCACGCTGCACGGGGAGAACATGCAAACTCCACGCAGAAAGATTCCTGTGCCCCCACCGGGATGCGAACCGGCAACCTTCTTGCTGCGAGGCTCCCCACAAAATGCACAGCTTAATGTCATGCTGTCTTCACCTGAAGCTAAATGCAGGTTTACAATTAGCATTTCAAACGACTTATTGTGTCGTTCTGCTTTTTAATGATCATCGGGGACATGAGGGGAACATGTTGGTATTACAATGTTTACAGCAGCTGTGAAAGTGGTACTTCAGTTTGGACCAATGTTGGTGGTTTCAGTCGCTGCACGATGCTGCGTTTTACTGCATCTACAGCCTTTGCTATAGCATAAGTACAACTCAGTTTCCTTCTGTAGCTTCATTAGGTTTAGATGCAAATACAACTTGGTTAAGTTTAGGAAAGGAGCAGAGCTTGGGTTACAACACGGGATCTTTGTATTCGCAGTCAAGATTATGTAGCAGTGGTTAAAAGAAATGTTGACCTTCAGTTTGAAACTTGGTTGAGGTTCAGGAACAGTCTTGGACATTAGCAACCTTGGGTGTCAAACTGGAACTTGAAGCAAACAGCAGTCTGTCGGGTTAAACGTTTTGCCAACCCTTCCATCCACCCCATTCTCCTCCCTGCTCAGACTCTTTGGCTCTATAACTTCATCACTGTCATAATAACAACTATTTGTTATAATAATGACCTCAGGGGTATTTTCCTATGAGTGGGCATTCTCCATAACGGACTTAATTCAATTACTTCATTAGATGCCTGCAAATGTCTCAGACCTCGGAAATGCTCAGCAGTGAGTGTCAGACTGCAGCTGGGTGCATCGGTGGCGGCGACTCTGCACCACCCGTTTGTCTCTGTAACACGAGTGCTGATGTGAAGGCCGTTGGACTGCTTCCATGTGACACGGCAGATAAATGCGAACACGCCACAGATGTTGTGTTTACACTCGCGAGGCTGCGACTATCGCAGGAGCATCTCTTTATCGGGCTTCAGGCGAGCGGCCTGTGACGGGCGACAAACAGAACCCACACAAACCCACGCTGGATGTGTTTGGGGAACGATGATGCATGAAATCTTGTTTGAGCAGGAGGACGCAGGTTAGCGCTGATGATGTCAAAACTGTAGTCAGTTTTTCGGGCAACGCTTTCAGCCTGCACGACTTTTATTTGTAAATTTGTGTTGCAGATAAATTTAAATTGATGCTTTTCTCTTCTCACTTCGACAGACAAAGTCATAAAGTTGTCATATGTTTAGCAGGATTCCTCGTCGTACGTGAGCCGGAACAAAATCTCAACTCTCACCTGCAGTGAATCTGCACCATCGCTGGAACGCTGCCACATGATATCTCTGTCACGGCACAATATCTCTCACATTTTGCAAATTTAATGCGACAAGAAAAGGCAGTTACAGTCCCACATAAGAGCTTGTGTGTTTTTTGGTGCGTAAAGTGTTTTTGTTTTTTTTTTTTCTTTCTTTCTACATTAATGGCGCTTAGGGGAATTACAGTAAGAACTGTCTGTCTCGGCAGCACAGAGTCCCTCAAGCCCTGCAGGAAGAAAATAAAACACTGCATCAGCCATCTGGAGGCTGCTGAGCATGAACGAACACTTTGGTTTCACTGCTGAGGTAGAACGCTGTTTTTTAAACATGATCTTAATTCATGTCGTGTCTCTTTTCTTGTAGTTCTGATTATCATTTGTTTTTGCTGTGATCAGAGGGCGAAGAAGCTTCACTAGAGTGAAGAAGAAGCTAGAAAAAGACTAAAAAGGAACAACACAGTCAGATTATCAATAGACAGGAAGAAAAGTCTGATGTGAATACACAGTTTGGATATTAATCTCACTGTTTACTTTCGTTTTTGTTTCCTACTACAGACACTTTGTCTTTAACCTGAGTGTTTGTGTTTCTTTGTGGTTCTTTCTGCTGAAACTCAACACTGAGATGCACACTGGTGGTTTGGAGTGATGAGATTCAAATCGAACAGGGTGGAGCCGGTTTCTTGTGTCTCGGTGAACATTCGTTTGCATGTGACGAGCACAGACACTCAGTGCGCAACTCATTTTTGATTGTGTGCGTGCAAATACTTCGCTTGCCCTTTGTGAGTCTTCTCAAATGCAAACAAAACTCAGATTAGCTTTTTGTTAGCTGGCTGTACAGAACGATGACTCCATCTTCATCCTGCCTCTCCTCATTTACCTGCATCAGTCTTTCTTCTCTCATTCTTCCTCTTACTGCTTTATCTTTTTTTCCCTTCCCCTTCTTCTTCTTCTCTCTATTTGTGACCACTTCCTCTTCTATCTTCACTCAGCCTTTCTCCTCTGTAAGCCTTCTGCTCAGAATAATGGCAATGAAATAAATTCTGTTTTCTGTTGCTATCCTTTTATTGTCTCCCTCTTAGCACTGTTAACTTTTATTATGTGTTTTATTCAGTTGCGGTCTCTTTCAGTTTGTATTTCGTACAGTTTCCGTGACATCTTTAACTTTAAACCCTATACTGTTGGCTTTGGGAGCCACAGGTCATAAAGATTATACTGTAAAAAAAAAAAGAAAAAGAAAGTCCTGGCAGTTTCCTGCAGCTGGATAAATAGACATTAGTTAGGGAATGTGGAAGGAAGCGAATGGTGATTAGAAGACCTGCTGTGGTTCTCTCATGCCCTTTATACAGCCTGTTTACAGCATTTGCATGCTTACATTTGTGCTTCTGCACAACTAAGGACCTTCATTGCTCTAATGCCTTTCGTAACAACACAAAGAGACAAACATCGATCCTAAATCTGGATTCACGTATCATCACTTCATGAACTTGCTGCTGTCATCACAAATCATGCATGAATTTGGCCCAGTGGGGACCATCTCCACCTTCTAGAAGGCACCTTGTTGTCCATTTTGATCTTTAAAGTAACCCGAATAAGTCAAACGTTAACTCAGACCAAGACACAAACTAAACCAGCGAGTGAGAAAAAAAAAACAAAAGTCAGAATTAAAGTTAACAAAAATAACTTATTATGGTCTAGATTTGACCTCATGTCTTTTAGTGTAGTCTTTGCTGACTTCTGTTCTTGTTTGCAAGTGCTAAATTGTGACATTAAATGAGGAGATAACAGCCTAATTAGCCTACCAGAAGGTGGATGACGTCCCTACTGGCCCATATGGATGAGAATTCACATTTTGGGCCATGACTGTAAAGCCTTATATCGCCGTCCAGAAAAACTCAAATGTTTAATGCCAACAAAGGAAAAAAAAAAAACGAGGACAGCTTCGACTCGGTGTGCTGTTGCTGCAGGACAATGCATACGTACACACAGCACAGTCCAACCTCTGCTTCCCCAAACTGAAATCCCACTTGCATGGTCACCATTTTCAGAGTGATTAAGGTTTTCCATGCTGTTTAGGAGATTGTTGAAGCTCAAGAAGTTGCCTTCTGGAAGGGACAGCAAAGCTTGAACATCCGCGAACCAAGTGCATTAAAGATAAAGGAGGCTACATTCATAAATAATGTGAGAACGATCTTTCTCAAAAAGAGAAGAAGCATCATTGTATGTATGATCTGACATTAACTGGGTTGATAACATCAGACACTGCTGCTACAAAGAGAGACTTCTCTCCCCACAACTATGAAGAAGTGGCCACTGGACACAGTGTCCTCTCCCTGAAGGTCCTAAACTCATATTTAACCTCACACAGACAGAAGAGCAAGAGCTCACCTCATACATTAGACAAACAGTCAGGGTCGATACCGGGCTCAGCTCGACCCAGTCACTGTGTCTGCAGTAGATGTCACGGCGCTGATGAGGCAACATCCTCTCAACAACAATCCTCTCCTCTCCCCTCGCGCTGCTGTGTTTATTGTTGCATGCTTCATCAGGATGATGCTGGGGCTTTTCCCACTACACTTCTGAACCGTCCTCCCTCCTGTTTACAACTCATTCTGACAGTAAGGCCCCTCTGGGACGCCTGGTTTCAAACGCAGAGCCACAAACAAAGAAGATGCAGCCCAAGTGTTGTACTTTGTGTGGTCTTTAAAAACACGAGATGCAAGACCGGCGAGTGTGGCCAACTCATGTTTTGGAAAAAAGTGCAAACCTGTAGCTCGGCATTGGGTGGGAAAAGTGGAAAAGTGGCACAAAATGGACAAAATATTACAACATGGTTTATGGTTACAACAAAATAACCGTGAAGTTGTAAAACAGAAACACCAAAAGATAGTGTTTCAGGACTGCTTCGTTTTGTCTATGAGTGTCAAAAAGAAAAAAACCTGCAACTGAGTGTATTTTACCTATTTGCGACTACATTTTACATAATTTAATTGTTCTTGACAGCAGTATTTGTTGTCTTTAATGCCGTATTGGGCGCAGCCACAGTGGAAGAATCTGTTGTAAAGCCAGTAAACAGTTTTCAGTAAAAGTAAAAAACTTGTGTCATCAAAGAGACAAAATCTGTTTAAAATGCATTTGCTGTAGTTGCATTCTGTTTGTGTTCTGCTTCAGAGAAATAATGCAGCAAATATAGGTGGTAAAATGGTTAAATATAAAACTGGTAAGAAGACCAGATTGATATGGAAGATTTGGAACATTTTATGATGCTGCACATAGAATTACAGGGTTGTTTTTTTGCCCTTTTATTAGCGTTTTTTTTCTCTCCTGCATGTCTTTGATAGTTCCTGTGAGTTTGACAGCAAGGTTAAAGGCTCAGCGTGGTGAAAATATCAGATTTCCAGGACATAAGTTGACGGAGGACACACTGGGGTTTGGGCGGTTTCATGCAAAAGCGGAAAAACATGGTGAAATCTGACGTCATTAATCTACAATAATAGTCCTACAAAGTATGTGAGGGATGTCCACGAACACATACATGGACATAAACAAATAGTCCTGCATTTAGCACCAAGTTGCCTTCATGTGACTGCAGCTGTAAACATGCTTTTGCATTTTGTTGCTGGATGGATGTCGTAACTAAGATTTCCGTAGGCCCCGTCATTGGCGTTGCTATTGTGTTTTAGTCCAGCGTTCGGGGGCCGTGAGCACAAAGCGGTGCATTATGAGACGCGCTGCGCTGTAAGCTGAAACTTGACATCAATCACTCCTTATTTAATTGCGATTATTTACCCGAGTAAGTACAGCGGCAGATAAAACTGAGCAACACTAGTTACTGGTGACAGCCGCTGATCAGATTTCATCGGCCAGACTGACAACCGGGAAGGCATCATGTTGCAAATACATTAAATATAGTCGAGACCAACTCCTCGTCAGTGATGACTGCTGGCGTAGACGATGCTACAGCAACAGCAGCAGCAGTGTTTGCACTGGAGCTGCTGCTCTGCTGTGTTTTTATACTCATGCAGCTCAACGCAAGATCTTGTGAAACACTTTGGGATGGACGGGGCGCTGCTATAGCTCACCTGGTTGAGCTGGTGTTCCATGTGCAGGGCTACAATCCCAATGTGGAGGTCATGAGTTCGAATCCCACTCATGACCCTTTCCCACATGTCCTCCCCCCATTCTTCTCCTCTACTTTCCTGTCTCTCTCTGACTACACTATTCAATAAAGGCCAAAAAAAACACTTTGGGATGGAGTTAAGAATGAAAAACGTTAACTGACTAAAACACAGTCAGCTCTGTTTTTGTAGCCTGAGAGCATAAATAGACACCATTTACTGGTCAGATGACAAACTTTACCAGTAAGAATAAATAACTCATCCAATATTTTCTTTCCTAACTGTTGATAGTTCATGTGACTGTCGGGGAAGTGATGATCGTCCAGCTTTTTCTTCACAAACTGACAGTAATCTACCCTCCAAACGGTTTTCAGTGAGAACTCTGGAGGCAGTTGCATCCTCCTGTCAGTGTCCAGCTGCTGAATCTAACCACCACCTCCCCCTCTTTGGTTTTTTCTTCCATTAAACTGCCCCCGCTGGTCACTGTCAGCTCATGTGAAACCCGAGCAGCAGAACACATTGTCCGCTCAAAACCTAATTTAATACAATCTTTGTACCATCTTAGGAGTTCTGTAGCTTCTGCGCGATGGTATCGGTTTTCTGCTCAGTTTCATGACATAACTGTGAGTTTATAACTCATAGAAGCACATAAACATGTGACATGAGGGGCAAACATGTGCCTTTGATTCATTTAAAGCAAAGGCAGGAGGTTAGGAGAACTGTTTTTATAAGCTCAGTTTGCTTTAAGTTGTACTTTCTACCTGTGCTGAGGTGTCCGGTCTTCTGCTGTTGTGGTCTTCAGGTGAGCAGCAGGTCTTTATGCCAGAGCTGCCAATCAGACCACACCAAATATCTGCAACTTCCAGGGGTTCACCGGGTTTATCTGATTTAAATTTCACTACATTCACTTGATTTTTGCGGGTAACTGGATATATTTTGGGTTTGTCTGTTATTATTCTGTGATTAAGAGAGACCAATTGTACCTTTGTGTGCTTCTTGTTGTTAGTTTAGCTGTCGGGGTTTTATGTTTCCCCCTATTGTGTGTAACTGGTCCCATCAGCCAGTGTATTATGTGCCCTGTTGTTCAGTGATTGGCAGGTTTGTTTAGCATTTATTTGAGCGGTTCAGCTGGTTTGTGCTGGTGTTTTTGTTGCGTATAGCCTTCGGTAAGTTCTGTTCTTTTGACCTTTTTTTTATGGGCCTGAATTTCGTATTGGTTTTGTAACTTTCTTTGTCAATTGTGGAGCAGAATATTAACAATATATTTTGAATTCACCTGCGAGTCTTCATGCTTGAGTACATTTGTGGAGAAAAGAAAAGAATAGAATAGCTTTATTGTCATCACACATTGGGGCAATATAAGTAGCTGCCTCTGGACGGTGCATTGAAACAAGCTAAATTAACACTTAACAATAAATAATAAAATCAAATGTACATATAAAGCAAGACTATATTAAGAATTCCAGTATATGCAAAAGTGGCAAGATATATACAGTACAGTGGGGAGGTAATACGATCAAATAAAAGAGCGAAAAGCGAATAAATATGGGCAGGAGATCGTATGTAAGCTGCGTTATTAAAAGTGACACTGTGTGTTATTGTTTTGAGTGTCTGCTCAGGACACCGGCTGCATGAAAAGACCACATTATAAACTTGAGCTAGCAGCGTTAAAGTTACAAAAAATGTGTTTGATTGTACTAGAAAGTTCATTTTAAACGCCTTATTTTTAATACGCAGACTTCTCTTTGACGTCTCTGAGCTTTTAGTCACCACTGTGCTACATTACTGTCAGACTAAAGGTTTCTGTGTAGGATGGCGCTTTTTTGTTTTAGTACAAAACGTCTTTCAGTTCCTCCGAAACCTTCACGCTCCTCCTCAGGAGTTGATGCTGTTTTGTTCTCTGTTTGCGTGAGTGTCAGCTCGATTGCAGGGTTTTGCTTATGAGTAGAGGGATATTGTTTTTAAGTCCACGAAGGTGCTGAAACCACTGAAAGAATGCTTTTCGATGATAAAAGATGATAACCTCGAATTCTGATGGCGTCTTCCCTCGCAGCAGATCTAAAAAAAACACTGAAAGTAAGTCAGTGAATATTCAGATTGATGCTTTAAAATGGGAATTTGACGACAAAAGTAAAAATCAAAACAGAAAATGGAAATACTTGGGAATGGAAGTGATCATGTTAACATCTTAAAAGCTAAACGTTCAACCAAAAGAGGAAAAAACGTTTATTAAGGAACGGGCAGATCTCCCTGGTGCCTCTAATGGGCCTCTTTGGGTCTGACAGTTGAACCGACTGCTGTTCAGTAGTCGTATATATTTCTATATGTAGCTGGTCGAGGATGTTGTCGTGACAACGGACATCCCAGCAGTGGTGGGAACGCAGCAGCGTCTGGGTCTCTGGTGTGCAGTATATGTTGTACGAGTCAATGTCACAGTTGGAGTCAGCGGCCTCCTAATTAATTGAATTCAGGAAGTGGATTTTCTTTATATCTGATCAACTGGGAAACCACGAAACATTCACAAATGAATGTTTAATAAGTCTCTAGAAGACCTTAAAGCGTTGTTTTATTTGGTGCTGACTCAATTAAAGCAGATTAGTTCCTAATAATCTCCAATAATAGCAATTACAAGATACTTAAAAT
Organism: Stegastes partitus; assembly: GCF_000690725.1. NCBI lineage: Eukaryota > Metazoa > Chordata > Actinopteri > Pomacentridae > Stegastes > Stegastes partitus. Next base: position 140,760 of record NW_007578895.1, on the reverse strand, counting down.
CCTTTATCTCGTTGTTTGTGCGTGATTACACGTCACCAGCTGCCTAAATAAGAGAAAGCTGCAAATGTGCTACTGTCCCATTGGAGCCTGTCAGACTAAAAATAAACGCTCTCAAGGTGATGCAGGGAATGCACTGGATCACGAAGACGGTTTGACGTCATCTAGTTTTCCTGAAATCCCCAGAGCCGTCCCACAGTGCAGCCTGCAGACACGTCATCAGCAGCAGCAGCAGCCTGGACTGCAGAGCTGCTGACGGACAGCCGGGAACAGAGGGGTCTTATACTGACGCTCGAGGTTGAGCCCTCAGTGCGCTGACGATGATAATGAACTCGCTGCTGATGAAAAATATTAAAAGTAACAGGAACATAAGTGTTGGGAAGTCAAGGTCAGAATATATGGATGGATCGACCCCCTCCCCAGTGCTGAGTCAGCGGCTCTGCTGTCCGGTGGTCACTTGACTGCAGCTTCTTGTCCTGATTGTTTCTTAAAGTAGTAAAGCTTCTAAAGTCACTCTGAGATGGACAGCAAAGACAAGAGTGAATAAAAATACACACAAGGCTGTATGTGAAAGATGGAGGTGATGTCCAGGAGATAAATTGGGGTTTGTGAGGAGGGGAAGTTCTTATCCGGTGAGGTCAAGGTTCACAGATGAGACTCAAGAACAATTCCTTCAGAAAGCACTTCGTGAAACTGTACACATCGTCTTCTGTAGATGTGGACTGTCCAGATTTACAAAGATTGTGTCTGAAAAGACGTGTTGCAGCTGAATTTTATCAACGTTAGTTTTTAATGTTGAACCATAAACTAGACTCCATTTACCTCTATTGTATTTGTATTTGTATTGTATTTGTATTTCGCTCTAGATAGCCACATTCCACCACAGCATTCTCATTTTTATTTTCCTCTACTTATACTTTTGGTAACCAAAGAACACCTCGATTACACTCCAATACACTGCAGTGGCAGAAGCTGTTGTTAAAGTAGACGTATCTTTGCATTGATCCAACTAAACTATCTGCAGTAATGTATAGGCTGATTATAAATGATAAAAACTAACTGTGATTAGATCAGCCCTGTGCCGGCAGTAATGGCGCTGCTTCAAATGTTGTTGCATTCAAGCAGCAAACCTGAAAACTCTAAACAATGGTTGCTAAAATTCACATGTCTGATGGTGCTGCATATGGAAGCCCAAAGCGGTCATGGCCGCACATTACTTTAAACGCCATTTTCTGAAAACGGCGTTCGTTTTCTCGAGATAACGAGATAATTATCCCGTTGACAGTAGCTGTCACTTCAGCCTTCATCAGAAGTTGTCGGACTTCCTGGTGTGACGTATCTTATATAGACAGCTGACCGGGAACTCCGACATGACGTGTCATGAAAACAGCTGACCGGGCACGAGCGCTTCATTGTAAGTTGTCAAGCCCGGTCTCGTCTGTCCTCCGGCCCTCCGCTGGCCCCCCACTGGTGACTGGACCGGGCACGAGCGGGCAAACACCAATTATCTTGTTTTCACGAGAAAACGATTCTTGTTATCCCGAGATAGCGAGAAAACTAACTCGTTATCTCGAGAAAACGGCGAAGAAAGAACAGTAGCGGTAACGACCGCTCTCGGCTTCCGTAGCTGCATTTATTCTGAGCTCGACCACTTTGTTCCCTGTGTGGAAACAACTGAGTCCGTGCAGCAGCTCAGGTGTTTGCTGTGCCGGCAAACATTCAGGTAAATAGATGATGATGAAGAAGGAGACGTTCTATATCTGTTGGTTGAAAGCGAACTTCAGGAGTTGTGTATGAGTTGGTGATCTCTGCAGTGTGGGTATCAGGAGGTGGAGCTCGGCTCTGTTGGGCTGCGGTCCAGTTTAACACTCGTTGGTTTGTGGACGATTGTTTGAAAAAGTCCAGTTTGGAATTTTAGTCGTCGCCATCTTGTGAAAGCAGAAGTAATGTTTGATCTGACGGAGAACTTCAGGACATGCCAATGTGGTGGCGACTTCTTTTAGGAAAATGTTTGAGGTTTATTGAGAAATAGGATCATTTTCCTCATAGACTTCTATACACTCCAACTTCTTTTGGCACCCAGAGGAGTCGCCCCCTGCTGGCTGTTTGAAAGAATGCAGGTTTAGGACATTTCTGCAACAGCGTCACTTTGTAGACCAAGTAGCTACTTCTATATTTTTCGAAGTGTTTATGAATAACCTAGAAAGTGACAAACATAATAAAGCTGTACGGACTGGAATCACATTTGTCTTCTACTGTTTTGCTGCCAAAACCTCACAGGTCTGTAAAATTCCCCCAAACAAGTTAGTTGCGATTTCTGGTAACTGGTGTCTGATTTATTCAGAACCAGTGCAGATTTAAACAACCCTAAAAATAGAGTAAAGGAAATGTTTCCATCCTGCGGTTTCACCCAAAGGAAATGAAGACGAGATGACACGCTGGGCTTGACCCTCGAATGTTGCTGACACTTGTAATAATGCTGAAAAAAAAAAATAACATTAATAATTCAGCCGTCAGCTTTCAAATATCAAACATCCTCTGAACTGAGAGATTCAGGCTCGTAATGAGAAAACAGATGTGCTGCCTTTTAATGGCGTTACCATCCTTTAACCTCCTCAGAGTCCAGACATCTAAACAGCTGGAGCTCGTACCTGCTGAAGACGAGCTGTGTTTGGGTTTTGATCAACCAGAGTTCTGCGGGTTGACGGAGGTCAGCGGGATTACTGCTGTCTGTGTTTGTGTCCTGGAAGTGAGCGAATTGTTGAGTGAAGTGCGAGGGGTGTGTGTTTGATAGTTACCGTCTTCCTGCTTCCACTGTTTGACTGTCAACAGGAATGTTTGGCGAAACGGCCACAAAAA
>NW_007578895.1:123207-137753 GCF_000690725.1 Stegastes partitus | reverse complement strand
GAGCGAGATGTAGGAAAATGGTGACATAACAAACAAGAGAACAAACATGAAGAGTCAAATGATAACTTGTTCAACATATTGTGAGGAGAAAACGAAGGTGAAAGGTAAGATTATGACCCGAGCTATCCGTCGTAAACACCCGTCATAGTTCAGGTCGGCTTCCTGCTTCAGCTTTGACCTACAATACTAACTGTGTGCACAAAGGTTTCTAGTGCAAAGTGGCTTTATTATTATTATTATTATTTAGATTTAGTTCAATTTTACCTCCATTAAACGTGTTTTTGATCATCTGCTGGACTTGATCCATGTCAGCATGTGTCCAGATCTCTGTTGATTATTACAGTATTATCACAGCAGATGGAAGCGATAGCCAAAACAATGAGAGTTGGAATAAACCAGAATTGCCTGATAACCTTCAAACGGCCCCTTTCTAACAAATCAGAGACAGACCTTTGCATTCCAGAAACCTCTTTGTTCTCAACGTAGGAACAAAACACAGAATCCACTTTCTCCTCCGTCGCTGACCCCGAGGTTTCCGTGTTCTAAGATACAGGTCGGGTTCTGTTTTGTGTCGTCTTCCTTCCTGGCTCCGCGGTCTCAAGTGTTACAGATGCAGAACAATTCACTAATTATAGAGACTTTCTACCCAGTCATTTGTTCATCACAAAACATGAATATATCGCTTAACTTTTGTTTTGATGCTCATCCTGAAGACACGTGTCGTGCTCGTTCCGCTAAGAACAGGTTGCAAATTCACTTTAAACTTGGAAACCAGCTGGTGGGTTTAAAGTATGTTTTTTGTTTGTTTGTTTGTTTGTTTGTTTGTTTGTTTTTTGTACCATTTTGTACCGAGCTTTGTATTGTACAAATTCTGAATCTTAGCTCAGTTAGACTTTGACAAATGATTGTGTCTCACTGGACCCAGAAGCTGAGACAAAGGTTTATTCGGCTAAATGTGGGGGCAGATAGGAGAGTGTTGGTGTAGTTGGTGAAGGAGGGTTTGAGCATCAGCATGTAATCCTTTTCCAAAAGATGTGGCATCGAGAAACAGCAAACATGAACCTGGACACACACACACACACACACACACACACACAAAAAAAAAAACAGGGATTAGAACAAATTAAACTTGACAAGAGCTTTCACGCTAGAACCGGCTGATCTACTACTGGGCAGAGATCAGTGACAATCTGGCAAAGGGTGGCTGGAGAACCGGTGTCTTATATTACAGCAGGTGACTAGAGAACCAGGATCAGGTGAACTGGATGAAGAACCAGTCAGCCAGAGGGGAGACACACCCACAGCAGGGATGGAGGGGAGGCACAAAACTAATCAGACACTTAGAGGAACTTTCTGGGGTCCCAAATGCTCCATCATTTGAAAATTTTGCACTTTTTTTTGTTTCATTTTCAAGAACCAATATTTACAAAATTGTCCTCTGGTAGAGCCGTTCAATCATTTTGCTCTGATGGAAACAAGTTAGTGTGTGTTCCCACCTCATATCTGGAGATATTAAACTCTAAAAATAGCTTCTCAGGTAAAATCTTGTTTTTAGGGATGAAAAGACAAAACTTCCCCAGTGAAGTAAACTTTAACAAAAATCTGCAGCAGCTTACTATATTTCCTAAATTCTGTGTGATTTATCATAATGTAAGTTCATCTGATGGCCTCTGAAGTGATGGAAACATGACTGTGTGTGTGCGTCGCTGCCAGTGTGCTCGGCTTTCTTGACCTAATCTCCTCTGGCAGCAGATCAGTCGGTGCTGGGCTGCAGCCGACTTCAATCCTCCACTGTACGACACACACACACACACACACACATTTCTAATTCCTAATTACTAATAAACCTCTTGAACCTCCCTCCAGCTGTGAACTGTGGCCCCAAACCTTGGGTCACGTGACCCACAACTGTACTTTATGTAATAAGGAGCAAGTTTGCATTTTTTCCACAAGAGCACCGCTGCTGCTGCAAGTAAGCTCTTTAATGCATGCGAGACTGCACAGTGAGACTGATGGAAAGAAGGGAAGCTAATCTAAAATAATTATTTAATATAAACTACAACATTTTCTGTTCATTTGAAGGGCTGGAGGGCCATCGATATCTAACTACATTCTGAAATAAGTAAATTATTATAAGTCAACAGTACTTCAGCCCCTCTGGCGTTAAAAAATAACTATTATGCCTTCTAAGAAATTGACAAGGAAATTATTTTTTAAGTCGCTGCAATCCCTTTTCAAACCAGCGTCCTCATCTGTGAGCATGTAGCGTTTCTGTTGATGCATGTTTATGAAACTAAGATGAGCTCTAAGGTGAATTAAACAAACATATTGAGGCAAAGCTGCATCCTAACCTGCAGTCATGCCATATTATAAAGGAAGAATCCAAAATTGAGCTGCTTACCATTGACTGTAAAAAAAGATGGACGTAGCAACCGGCCCTGAAAAATGAAGCCAACCCGGAAGTGTCAAAAACCTGCAGGATCACTACATCCTCTAGTCCTGGCTCCACAAAGCCCTGGCTCCCATAGACTGGAATTGGAAAAGAAGTGATCACAGATCAGGAAATACTGCATTCCTACAGCTCAGGATTTATTTCTTATTAGTTTTCATGGTCAAGTCCAGAGATCAGGTGGCCAATCTGAAAATAAATCAATACTGAATTTTTTAAAAAATCGTCAACATTTTGCGGGTCAAGGGGCGTGGCTGGCTTAATTGACAGTCGGCAGCAACCATACAGACGAAGCAAGCAGAAGGTGGTAAATGTGGGCGGGGCAGAGAGGGCCCGCCTCTCAATCCGTCTGACCAATCGCTGCTCCTATGGCTCCGCCCCCCTCCCACGATTTTTGCGTCACTGGCTCCAAAAATCCAAGATGTCAACCAGGAAGTAGCAAAACCCTGGCTTCATGTTCTCAGTGCAGAAACCAACGGGTGACGTCACGGTAGCTACGTCCATCTTTTATACAGTCTATGCTGCTTACATCATCACACTCTTGAGGATTTTTTGGTTTCTGGTGAACACCACTGGCAGGACGTCAAAGCACAAACAATGGTGCTGAAGGACAGATGCTCTATGTTCAGTATATATGTGGAGGTTTAAACTGACTGAAGAGTCAGTGAGGATCTGTATGGAGACACTGTGATAAGTGCAATGATGATGAATGCGTTCAGTGTAGCTACGAGTGCTGCAGTGTTGATGTTTGACCTGTCGGCCTCGATTTAAGGAAGTTATACTGAGGTCCTTAAAGACAAAAATGTCCACATCAAAAACAATGCCAAAAAAATCTTCTAGGTTTATATTATTTCTCATTTTCAATTATTTGTTTCTTGTTAATTCAGATAATTACAACCACATATTAATTCATTTCCACATTTTCTGAATTTTAACCCTTTAAATTAGTCGCTAACTCTGATGCATTATTATTTTTTCATCCAGTGTATGGTGTGTTTCTATAAAAATAAATAAATAAATTTTTAAAAATTAAAAAAACAAACAAACTCACACTCAGGACCTTAAAGACAAAGTGTCCTTGTAAAAAAAAAAAACCCCACACACCATCAAAATGTTATTTAATACCTTTATTTTCTACCTTTAATGACTCATTTTGTATCGCCAACATAATGACAAAATATTAATTTATTTTCAGGATTTTAACCCTTTAAATGCCAGTTTGTTGACATGATCCCAATGCTGTTTTTATGAAAAATAGATAAATAAATAACAGAAAAAACATATTATTTTCTATATAATAAGTGCTCTGGAGAAAATTATAGTTTTTATACTTTTAATACTACTAAAGGTCAAAAACTGTATGAAGAAATGCATTCTGATGCTTAAGATAACTGAATCCTCTCACAGGGCAGCAGCAACCACAATCATGCTGGTGTTTAGCAGATTTTATCTCTCAGCTGTAGTAAAAGCAGTGCAGCAGTGTGCAGCTGTGTAACAAGCAGACAACCGTCCACTGTGGCTGTGATTGAGTGTCGTGACAGCTTCATGTCAGAAACGTGGTGATTGTTTGACTGCCGAGGAGCCCGTCAGCTGCTGCTAACTGACCTGACAGCGTAAAGAAAAGCCTCCCACGGAGACCAAAGAGTTGTGTGTGTGTGTGTGTGTGTGTGTGTGTGTGTTGCCATCGCATGCAAACGCAGCGTGATAAATATCTGTAATTGACATAACAAAGCCACATTTCTGGTGACGGCGTGGATGAAGATAACACGAGGGATGCTTGCTCCGTGTCATGTCACTAGCATTGATTTAGATCAGGAGCCAGATAACCCTAAACGTCTCCACTGTTTCTCCTCAAAGAATAGTCTGATGTGGTTTTGTTTTACATTCATTCGGTCTGCATTGAAGCACAAATGTTCCACAGTTTGATGTGAGCACAAAGCCAGAATCACACCCCGGCCTGCGCACACGCTGGGCAGACTTTAAGCAGCGATAAAGTCGACTGGCAGCGGTTTTGTCCGCGGCATGTGGCCCTGCTGTTTTATCTAATGAGGAAGTGGAGTCTCTCCGTGGTGACAGATGTGATCGCGGCTCTTTGATTGTCGAGGGCTGTGACTGCAGGGTGAAGGAGAGATATTTCCAGACGAGTCCGCGACAGGGTTCGTGTCTGCGGTGTCATCTGGGCAATAAATGCCCAACCTTACAAGTTGTTGTGGTTAAAGACATTAAACTGGAGGGGAAAAAAAGTCATTAGAAACAGTATATTAGGGCCTTTGTAGGTAAAATATATGAAAAAAAATGCAGATTCACAGCAATGTGTCTTTAAGCACAGATGGTTATGATAGTATGAAAGTTTCTGCTTATCGATGGTCTGTTTTAAGTTACGTAAGGTCTTTGTGTTACATAAGAAGCCGCGTCGGCGGGGTTATGAGGTTGATCCAGTCAAGAAGAAAAGTTTTTTTCCTCTTAAATGCTTCTTTACTATAGTTTTTTTTACTTTAATCTCAAAAATTCAACTTTTTTCTTGATCATTGCCCTCTCCCTGTTGGTTTTTAACCCTATAATGGCCACAATATCCTACCATACATAAAACTAAAATCTTATTTTCATTCATGTTTTAACGTATTTGCGTATTTTTCCATTTCCTTCCATCTTTTAAATTGTATTTTCGTCTTTCCTTTTCTCAGTCTTTTGCTCTGTTTTGTCTTTGGAGGATTTTAGTGGTGGTTAAGTTACTGTTTACGTCTTTATTTGTATATGTACATCTCATCGTTTAGCCTGCAGTGGAGCATTTTTCTTCACACTTAAGAATCTGAATACTGTTTTTTTGTTAAGTATGGAAGCCCCAAAGGGTCATGGAGAGAGTGTTTCTCAACCAACACACTAACTGTTCTTATGGATCTGCGGGAATTCAAATTACAAGGAAAGACTAAACTTAATGTGAAGCAAAACTAAACTGAATACAAAAAACCCATAGAAATGAAACTATCAATAAATAAAATACAGGATGTCCTCGTTGCATCTTAATTGTCATATATTGCTGTAGAAAGTAAACCAGAGAAGTAATTTGTACTGGAGGGATATTCTAAACTCAAAGTAAAAGTCTTTATACACGAAAAGATTGAAAACAAAAAGCCTCTTTAGTTCATATCAGTCAGCTGAGACACCGCAGGCTTGTTTCGCTGTGGAATTAAAATAGTGCAAACAAAACCTTGAGGGGATTTAGAGGAAAAACTTGACAGTTTACCTCCAATGTGACCTGAATGTGAAAAAAAAGTTAACCAGTTAGTCCTCCCTCTGCTCTGTGGAGGAGATGTGTGACATCAGAGTTGTGCTTCATCTGATAAAGATGCATGTTTCCCCAACAAGGACTTACTTTCGACAAGGTCGCTGTTGAAATGTCGTCACTTCCGGCCCTCGTGTGTTTGTTTACACCTGTGATTGTCTTCATGAGCCGCTGAAGCTGTTTTCCTTCACAGACCTGCACCTTAAACCAGGACGGGAACACAGATTCTGTCTTGTTTCTTTGGGGGGATAAAAAGTTCCCCTCCTTCGTATTTATGGAGCCGCCGGCTACAATCACAGTCTCCTCTCAAAGCCTTGACGGTGACGTCATTGAGCTCGTTGTTGGTTCCTCCTCGGTCAGGCCGAGCCAGTCTGATTTCTGCTTGTCGTGACATTTCCATGAAAATGTATGTTCCCTACATCAAAAGAGTGGATTTTTGATTGTCCGACTGTTGCTTTAGCACCAGTGTTATGTCACAAAAGCATCACTTTGCCATCAAATTTAATAGACACGTTTAACAAATGTGGCTCAGGTGGTAGAGCGGTTGTCCTCTAATCGCAAGGTTGGTGGTTCGATCCCCACCACAGTCAAAGTGTCCTTGGGCAAGACACTGAACCCGAAGTTGCTCCCAATGGCAGGCAGCGCCTTGCATGACAGCTCTGTCACCACTGGTGGATGAATGTTTATCTGAATGAGGAACATTGCAAAGCGCTTTGAGTGCCGTGACGGTAGAAAAGCGCTATATGAGTGCAGACCATTTACCATAAACCTTTTAAATTTTGCATCAACTATTTACATGCACCAACCACCTTAGACAATAAACTATTCAAAATGACTTGGCTTTTAATCATGTTTTCATCAAATAATCCAACTGGACTCAAGATAGCAGCTGAATGCTTCCCATGAAATGAAGGAATTCTGATTTTCTTCACTGTAATTCTTGTAGATGATTAAAAACATGCGAGTTCTAGCGGGAATAAGTTGATCCAATCATATTTCTAACTCTAGTTTCTGTCATCAACACTCCACCGACCGTTCAGTTGGTCGAAAAACCTTCACAGTTATTCCTGAAATCCATCCGTCAAGGAGGTGCGGAAAGAAGCTGAAATGTACATAAACCGACTGAGGAGGGAGGCGGTCCATGTAAGAGCGTATTTAAGCAAAGCGATTGGAAGCACATGTGCACCATTAGCCATCCAAGGTGTAAAAACAGAAGCTGAGAGAAACCCAGGAACGAAACAGAAACTCTCTCTCTCGCCGCTCTTAGTGCACAGTCATGTTTATATTAGGCCTTACATAATGATTATCATATGTCCTGGACTCTGTGTTTGCACACTGTGCAAGGTCTTTTTCCGCCCGTACAGTGTGTCAGCGTGTTCTGTGATATCGTACCAGATGTTACAATGTCACCCAGATAAAGTCCTGCCGGCTGACATGAAGCGTCTGGCCCTCTTCCTCCGTTATCCAGCAGGCTTTGTCTTGACTTTCTCGCAATATTTCTGAATGTTTGGGCAGCAGAATCCAGTGTATTAGAAGACAAGGGTTGGCCTGTGTGTGTAGAGGGTGTGTTCATTCCAGGCAGTGGTTTGTTTTCACCGCGAGAAGGACGAAATTCTCTTCAAATAATCAAACCAAGCCCGTGAAGGTTCGAGCGTCGTGAAAGGTCTCAAATGTAGAGCACAGCAAGCACAGAGCTTTATGGTGCAGGGAGAAGGATGCTGACATCTGAAAGAGCTAAACGAAGCGAACTGCATTCTCGAGCAGCGCCGGAGAATGTAAATGACATAATGTTGAGCTGAAGGTTTAGCCGGCGTCATTACCAAGTGGTGCTGTGTAGATAAACACCGTGGAAACTCTGCAATATCTACAAATAGAGCACTTTCCATGTGCTCATGTAATTAATTTGCCAGAATCGACCATTATTTCGATTCTATTTTGTGCTTCTTTTGTTCCATATTTGTTGTGTTGCAGGTTTTTCGGTTGGAAGCTGCCCTCTTTTGCTTATTAATGTAGTAGTTTTTATTAGATTTATTGCACAAAAGTGCCACAAATCAAAGCACACTTATTATAATTTAATGTCCTCTCTCCGCTTCTGTCTTGCAGATCTGCAGGAGTTCACGGTGAATGGATGGCCTGTCAGCGCCGCAGTGCTGGAGCTCTGTAAAGTCATTCCCGTGTTTTAATGCGAGCATCCCCGAGGAGTTTAGTGTGTCATCGGGACCTTGAGACGCTACCACACACACACACACACACACACTGATGTTCAAGCCTCGTAGCTCTCGCAGCAGACCTGGCAGACCTCTAATCTCTGAAAGATTGATGAGGTCTTGTCCGAGTGCAGGAGGCCTGGCACGCTGTCGATAAGGCGGCTTTCATTTCACCACGTTTTACTCCTCGCTCCTGCCTTTCTTCTCCTCTTTTTACTCCGCGCCGAAGGACATGGGGGCCGGCTTTGAAGCGTGAGAGAGGATTATGACATGCCCGAGGCCTCCGGGTGAGAAGGGACGGCGTTTTAAGAAACGGGAACCATGAAATGCCCCGGAAACAACACTTCTGACTGCTGCGTGGTGGTGGCTGAGCAGGATGCCCGAGTCGGCATGTCAAGCTGCTGGAGCTGGAATATAGTGAAGCTACAGAGGAACGAAACGCAGAGCTGAGAGTAGCTGGGCGCACGCGAACAACGTCACGCTCAGAGAGTCTCACGCGGGACAATGTGCAACATCTCCTTCTGTGATGTGGACAGCAAGGTGGACCAGTTCTTCCAGCCGACGCTTTACATCATAGTCATCGTTCTGGGGCTGCCCACTAACTGCATGGCGCTGTGGGCCGCCTACATGCAGGTGAGGCGGACGCACACACACACACACACACACACACACACACACACACACACACCACCTGTCACCACCAGCATCACACTAAGCGGTGGTTTCCAACCGACTGGTGGGAGCTGCCACTTATCAGGTCAAAAAGTACCTTCGCTTCTAATAGCAGGATTTATTTTGGATTTTTTTCCCCCCTTCTTGGTTAAGTGACAAGTTTCTAGAGAATCCCTCAACAAATCTGTGTATGCCTGCAAACAGCAACGTAAAAACTTTAGAAACTTGTTGATCTTTTAAGTTTTAGTTCAAGAGCCGAAATAAATGGGACGATGTAATGTTTATGGGTGTAAATGCCTTCAAGCAGCGAGCCCCCAGTGCGACTCCTAGTCACCCCCCGTCTCCCTCCATTGTCAATATCTATTAAGATGAGATAAGATAAGGTAAAACTTCATTAATCCCAAATGAAATTCTTGAGCCAGATATTGCTCAGATAAAACAGAATGATGTAAGAGCAGAAATGCAGTGCCTGAAAAGCAGAAGTGCAATAAATACAAGTACAACGCATGACTAATAAGATAAATAGAGTAAAGTAAGGCTAGAATAGAACAGTAAAACCTAATGCTGGCAATTATACCAAGGTAATATGTAAAATCACAGATAAAATTGAAATATTGCACCTAAAAAATGAGGTGAAAAGAGAATATTGCACATGTAATCAAATTGTTGCACAGGAAAATGACAGGATACAGAAATGGTGCAGGTGAAACTGAAATATTGCACCTGAGAAATTAAATATGTGATATTGCACATAACATTGACAGTGTTGTACGTGAGAGTGAAATCTTGCACAATATTGCACATGAAAATGAAATGATGCTAAAACTGATGTTGCACAAACTAATAAAGGCAAAAATGCCCCCCCAAAAAAACAGCTAAACCTAAAGTGTGATTGAAGCTGGGCTATAAAAGCAGAGTTATCACTGATTCAAATACAGCCGGTTTCTAAAGTTCGCCTTATCCACTCTTACTGTACGTCTGCACTAAGACCAGTTCATAACATCAACAGGCTGAGTTTACTCAAGGGGAACTCACAGTTGTGGCGACTGATGCCTCTCATTTGCATGACATTTTCCAAGCAACACGTCCAACTCCTGCCTGCTAGATTGGGTCCGCAGAGGCGTTGAGATATTTTCCCATACAGTATCAAACATTTGCAGTGTTTTCCCACAGAACGTCCGTTTGCTTTGGCAGCAGCGCCACGGATTGTTATTGACTTTTCATTCAAGCGAGTCCAGTAACTCAAATCTTTGGAGGGCAAACTTCATTAAAAATGAGCAATATTTCAATGTTAGATTGTTGTTTGTGTTCCAGCGCAGCGTCGGGGCCAGTTTCAGACTTTCGGACGATTGATTTTTTTTTACTTCACAAATACACTCAGATGAGCTTAAGTGCCACATGGGTGCATTATGGTTACCAAACACCCCTCGGTACTCTGTAGTATTACCTGCAGAGAACCACCACCGGCTTCATTAATGATGCTACCTGAACTGAATCCAGGACATGACTTGGTGTGCTGTTTATTTACCGGGGTATAGTTCTGCCTAAATATTAATTTTGTAACATCAGTGCTGCATGGGAAGCTGAGCTGTCTCCTATGAGCTGGATTTCAATTCAAATCACGTTAGAAAAACTGACTGGAAGCCAAAGCTACAGACACACTGAGCTCTTTAATCCCTCAGTTGCAGTATAGAAGGATAACAAAAGGGTTATATTTGTTTTATAAGGCATGACTTATGTTAATCTGACACTAGAGAACAATAACCGATAAGACCGAACCAGCCACTGACAGCTTTTGCATCTCTTCAGTGTTTTGACATTCAGGAAACCAAATGATTTGCAGCTGATGCAAATAAACATATTTTCTCTGACATTTTAGAAGTTTGCATAAAAGCAATACATGAGTGAGTTGTGAGACGATGACATCCATCCCTTTCTTCTGACTTCCTTCAGGTGCGCCAACGCAACGAGCTGGGCGTCTACCTGATCAACCTCTCCGTGGCCGACCTCCTCTACATCACCACTCTTCCTCTGTGGATCGACTACTTCCTGCAGCACGATGACTGGATCCACGGTCAGGAGAGCTGCAAGCTGTTTGGCTTTATCTTCTATACTAATATCTATGTCAGCATTGCCTTCCTCTGCTGTATATCACTGGACAGGTACCTGGCCGTGGCGTACCCTCTGCGCTTCGCGAAGGTTCGACGAATCAAAACGGGTACGTGCTTAAAACTAGCTAATGTATTTGCAACTTGAACACCTCCGATAAAGCAAAGTACTCTTAAATGTGACACATTGTCTGCTGCATCCCATCCTGTTTTTCCAACATTAAGATTAAGGGACTAGAGGGGATGTGCATCCACAAATCTTCCATTCTGTGACACAACAGGAAACTCAGTTTGTGTAGAGATAAGATGGCTTCCAGGAAGTCTGCTAAAGTCATTATATTTCATACTTTTTAATGACTTCTACCTTAAACCCAGTTTATAAATGAGGCCACAGACAAAAGACACAACACGATGAAATTCACATGAGTAGTTTTTGGATGGAAGCTCTTCATATAGACGACTTTGAAACACGGCACGACAACATTTTGGTGCAAAACAGATGGTATTAGGCTTACTGCTTGGTGAATGGTTATTTAGATTGGTGCATGATGTCACTTATTAGCCATGTTTTTATTCCTGTTTTACCAAGAATGTCCTATTTTGAGAGGAATGGAAGTTACCTGAATGTCTCATGTTCTTTCTCCTGACCTTCATGCAGCCATCCTGGTCAGCGCCATGGTGTGGATCATCGAGATCGTAGCCAACTCCGCCCCTCTCTTCCACGACGAGCTCTTCCAGGATCGCTTCAACCACACCTTCTGCTTTGAGAAGTATCCCATGCAGGACTGGGTGGCCGGGATGAACCTCTACAGGACATTTCTGGGCTTTCTGGCTCCGTGGACGGCCATGCTCATCGCCTACCGAGGGATCCTTGCAGCGGTGCGTTGCAACGTCTCGACGGAGCGCCAGGAAAAGGCCAAAATTCAGCGGCTGGCTTTGAGTTTGATTCTCATTGTTTTGCTGTGCTTTGGACCGTACCACATCCTGCTCCTGGTGCGGAGTGCCATGTTCCTGAGGAAGCCGTGTGACTGCAGCTCAGAGGAGACCTTGTTTGCGGCGTATCACGTGTCTTTAGCGCTGACCAGCCTGAACTGTGTGGCCGACCCCATTTTGTACTGTTTCGTCAACGAGGGGGCGAGGCACGACGTCGGCCGAGCCCTCTCGGCTCTGCTGTCCGCGGCCTGCCACCGGCGCTCCTCCTCCTCGCCGTCGCACGCCGACATACTCAACGCTGGCTCTGTAACCATGGAAACGCCGCTGTCCGCAAAGAAGCAGCCCTGCGTGTACGCCGACGGAAGCAAGACGAGCAGCTACAAGACTGAGCTGGTGGCTCTGAAGGAGGAGTGTTTACAGATGACCATTCTCAGCGTCAGGAAGTGATTTCTGCTGGGAATGTCCAAACCGTTCGGCCCAGACGAAGGAAGAAGCTCCTGACGCTTCCAGGGTCTGATTTCTGCAGGCCTAAGAGGCTGAAATCAGATGCAACCAGTGGCTGTAGATGTGTGGCGTTAAAGCTTCCACTAGACGGCACATTATCAAGCCTAGAAGTAAACGAAACGCACTGTCTGTCGCCATGGTAACAGACGGATGCGAGGTGGACGTGCTTACACAGCAGAATGTGGATGGAGAAACTACATCCTGCAACCAAATTAATCGTGATTTTGTCATGCAGTTGGTGAAATAACATTACATTGAGGGTTTCACACATTAAGGTTCTATGTTGCTGATGTGGTTCGACTGTCAGCACCTCTAACCTCCGCACAGCTGCACTGCATGCTACAGTTAGCATGCTAACATTGATTTGGTCATTAGATGTAAAGGTATCCTCATGAAGTCAAGTGTTGGACCAGAAGAAGTTTTGATCTGCTGGTGGCGCTGTATGAAAAGTCAGGGGATCACCAACATCCTTAGGATTCAGCCTCAGCTCAGCATGAATCTTTGTACCAAATTTCACACCAACATATCCAGTAAACGTTGAACTATTTCAGTTTGGACCAAAGTCTTGGACCAACAGATGGACAGACCCACTGTAAGGATCTAATCAACACAGTTTGGATATTTGGACAGTTTCCATCTGTGCCAGGAGCCGTTTGTGATGCCGAGGAAGGCACTCTTGAATATTTAAGATATTTAAACAGAACCACTCTCTGCATGGCTGAGCGTCGCAGGTGGTCTGAGAGGAGACGCCTTGTCGCATGGACACCCAACTGGACAAAAGGCAGACGCCCCACTTTGTGATATGTAAAAAGAGCAGCAGAAGGTTAATAAAAAAATAAATATTGAGGATTACTAGTCAGAAACGTTTGTAATGCAGGTTGGAAATGTCTTTATCGTTACGTTAGTTTATTTTGAAGGAAATAATGAAGCCTTATGAAGTACCTCAGCTTGTAAACTGTGACAGCATGAAGGCTTAGAGTCAAAGTGTCTTTCTTTTGTCATGTGAGCCATGTTTTTATTTTTATTTTTATTTTTACCACATAAATCTCATTTTGCTGAGATGTAACAGCCTTTAACTGCATTAGTCTGAAAGTTTGGCATTTAACTATACTGCTGATATGTTGTGGAGCAGAAACTCAGTGTCATAGGTGTTAAACAAGGAAGTTGTTTTTTTTTAAATGTGAGTGCATGCATTTGCCAGTAATCATAGGAACATGTGAACGTACACGCTGGAGGTATAAAATAATTTTTTTATTGCTTAAAAGTTCTGACAGTGTTGCAGATAATCACATCTAATCTTCCCGAATCCAAACTACAAGTGTGGGATAAAAACCAGTACAACTAAATACGTTTACATTCCAATTAGAGACAAAAAGACTTCTAATTAAACAGTCCTGAACTTCCAGAATAATACGCAGCACATTGTTGTTTTCATTTCCACTTTTCCTCGCGTCACATGTTGCACAAGAGTTTTTAGATCTTCCTCTAAAACTGATTCGTACGTTCCTCCTTGATTCACTGCTTGCTGCTAAATGTCATATTAGGGTAAAAGAAAACAGGAAGTGATAATAATCTATGCAGTGTTAGATGAGGAAGTGATTTAATAGAATTCAGATAAACCCGGCGGCGTGGCTCAATTCAAAGCAATGCAGCGTTGATTGTTTTTAATGACACATTCCCAAATTGACCATTTAAAATGTGTATTTCTTCTTTTATAGGTGAGGCTGATTCATTTTAATGTAAATATAATTGACGGTTTTAATCTACCGGTGCTAGTATAGCTGCCATTTTATGCCATAATTAAATAGCTGCACATATTTGAGACATGAGGGGGTCTTACTTTTTCCTTTTTGGGAGCTTTTTTTATACAGTAAATCCAACACAAAGTGACCAAATGATGCAGCATTGTAGATAAAGTGTAAATGTCACTTTGAAAAACAAGAGCAGGTGCAGCTTCAAATTCAAAAATCAGCCTTTCTCAGTTTGCTTTTCGATGCGGGCGTATGTTTTTGTCCTGTTGGATCCACGGTTATAACATTTCATCTGTTTTCTCAGAAATACAGCAACAAACAAATTTCCTTGTGTGCAGTATTATTGGCTCATAAACTTCCAGTCCAACCTGATGATCTTCTGGAGACAGACAGGGGTCCTTGTTGCAGGTACTCCTGATCCCAGCAGCAAGGATTTTTTTTTTTTGGCATGAAAGCTAAACTCAGTGCGATGATGTAAAGTCGAGTTTGTGGAAACTTCCAGCTTGTTAGTGTCCAGCGCTGCTCTATCTACCACTGGTTTTGTTGTGCATCTGTGTGTCGGTCTGAGAGGAGGTGCCAGGCTTCATAACGTGTATCTGTTCATCAACAGTGTCAGTGAGAAATAAATTATGCATATGA
>NW_007578895.1:111071-122020 GCF_000690725.1 Stegastes partitus | reverse complement strand
AATCTGGAACAAATTTTCATTCAGACTCTTTGGATTTTGGTGACCAAAAGGTCAGAGGTCACCGTGTTCATATACGATATTTTTTGCCACAACTCAGGAATTAATTTGCCAATTATGGCCAAATTTGACACAAATGTCTAATAGTTTAAAATGCTGACATTTTATATCCTTCATTGCAACCTCATAATATTCTGCAACAACACTTTTTTGGCCGTAACTCTGGAGCAGAAGAAGAAACTTAAGGACCATATTTGCCAAATGGTTAAATATTGAATGATGCTAGTTTTGGATGCCCACCTTTAAATCACAGTGACTGTAAAGATCTTCTACACTGTTGGATTAAAGAGTGAAGCATCCATGTTTGGAGCATCGTCATTTGTCGTGGCTACAACTTTGTGTTCTATCAGAGTCAGCTTTACTGGCCAAGCGTGAAAACACAGACGTGAACGTAAACTAATAACATCATGCTTCATACTACTGTACATCCTTACACTGTATAGAGATGAAGTTGGCTGTGTTTGGTTTGACTCTCTGTCAGCTGTTGGGGTTTTCAAAGAATCAGCTGCTAATGAGGAGCATTAATTGGTTGGCGCTGATGCAACAAAGCTTCAAAGGTCTACTCTGTCGCACGCTTCCATTATGTTCCAGCAAATAAGATGCTTTCTGGGTACTAAAGTCGTATTTTGATGCAAATACTCATCCCAACTTTGCATATTGTGATTTAACGCCACCATATACTGTAAAACGTAGCTAAATGAACACTCTGATGTCGATGCAGACACAGAAAACACATTCAAAGTGTTAAAATGATCATGTATTCCCTTTGAACAGCACAGAAGTCGTGGGCTCTTCTCTTGCCCTGAGGTGTGGTCGTTCAGAACAGCTACAAACACTGTCTGCTTATAGTTTCCCCCGACATGTTGTCTGACCTACTTTAGGGGCTTTAACATACACAAATGTGCATCAGAGGGGCTGCAGATCAGGAAACACTCGTGTTTTCTTTAACTCTGCAGCTCCTCCCTGCAGGCTTGAGAAATCCAGGCCAGGATCGTGGAGGTAAAAAACTGCAGCACTCAGTTTGAGATCACTGCGGAGAGACGAGGACTGGGCCGCTGCCAACACAAAGTCACCTTCTTCACTCCTCACGTCGACTTGTTCTCGACTCCCAGAGCTGCTCGGCTAATGAGCGCCGCCGAGGACGCCATGTACAACCCGCGCATGTGCGTCTCTGCGTGTTTAAAGGGAATCTGATATTTACGACCCGTCCTCACGATGACGGACGCGTTCACGCTGTGTTAAACAAGACAGGATGACGAGGGTGAGACAAGGGAGAAAGAAGAAGATGCTTCTGTGTAACATACAGGGATGAGGACGCGTGCACTTGCTTTTTTCACGTGCACGCTCACAGCATGGACTAAAAACAGAGCTTTCATGCAGGCCTTTATGTTCTTAAGATCAGAGGAAGGACATAGGCTCTGAGGGAACATTGTCTGTCGCCCTCTATGCTTCACTGGTCACCTCTGCTATAGGGACTATATATAGAAACCCACCAGCAGCTCACCTTATTACGATAGTGATTTATTATCAGGTGAGCGTACAGAAACACCCGCAGGGCCCAAAACACTGGGCATGCATTTATATATATATATATTTTCCTATTTTTATTTCCGGTCTGATTTCGGCTCCAGAGGTGAAAGAGGAGCAAACGGTTCACCGGTATGGAGCTAATAATAACGACTAAATGGGATTTACAGGAGCTGAAGTGATGCATTTGGCTTTTTTTTTTTTGCAGCTTTTATTTTGTGCACATTAAGTTGTCATAGCAACCATTTATTTACACCATAATTTATCAAGATATTAATTTGGAATCATGTTCGTGTTTTTAGTTTTCAACTAGCTTAAAGAGAAACATCTGACTTTTTAGGAGCTAATCGGTTCACCAGTTCGTTTGCTGCCGAACACTTAGCGACAGAGTCCCTCCATTAAAACAGCTGCGTGGTTTTTGCCTGACATGGAGCTGATGAGTGAAGCAGTAAAGCTGCAGCCTGTAAAACCAACACAAGGAGTTTAAGTGCTCCACAGAGTTGTAAGGAATAATAGTTTGCCTACAAGCAGCCCCTTTTCACACACTAATACAGGCCTTTGTTGCAGGTAATGTTGAGTTTTTGACCTCTAATGGCGCTACGGAGCAGCTTTTCTGTACCAGTCGGGTGTCACACGTTTCAACTGATGGTGAAAAGGCGACAAGAAAACAGCAATGTGTGAGCAAAGGTATAAAAGAAGGAGACGTGCAAGTCAACTCGAGTGTGAAAAAAATCAGACTTTACAACTTTTCCATAGTTGCTATATTTATTATCGCAGCAGCATTGAAGAAAAGTGCACAGATACTCAATAAACCCTCGGCTGGGTTGTTTGTGGAATAAAATGTAAACTAAATAGGAGGATTTGTCCTTTATGGTTGAAACTGATTTGTACCATAAATGCATCAAGTCAATAAACACCAGTTAATTTCTGTTTAGAAGCTTTCTGAAACTGCACAAAACGATAAAAATAAGAATTTCCAGATGGTAGTTAGACTCCAGTTGGTTATAATGTTGACATTTTTGCATTATTTGTGGGGATCTGATTGTTTTTCTTTGTATGAATGAGTTTATTGTGGCTCATGATGTTTTAGCTTTCATTTCCATTTTCTATTTTCATTTTTAAAGTCATATATTTAGCTAAAAATGCACCTTAAAACAGAGAAAAAGATCATCTGCTATTCCCTCAAAGTCAAAATGAAAAACTGTGAATATGATTTCAAAATGAGCTCGTTGATAAATGTGCAAAAAATAAAGTAAATGGATCAAACGGCTGCATCTACACAAGCAACATGTTGATAAAAAGTGAAAACACACGACACTTATATCTATTTATTTAAGCACCTCGACCAGGATCAACACCAGGACCTATACATAGCACTGACAGCTGTTTATTCCTCCTCCAGCTGTAACCAATGCGACCCAGAATCCATTTTTAAGACGCGTGTTCTAATCTAATTAGTAACTCATTCATTTGTGTTTCCATCCTGGCAGAGGAAGAAGCAGGTCACCAGCCACCAAACAGCCCAAAACAAAAACACAACGTTGTTTTTAAAAAAAGAAAGACTCACATGGCTCTTGAACCGTGAATCCAGAACAAAAAGCCCTAATTCCTGATTGACATGCGTGCTTGTTTTTAAATGTTGTCACGTGTTTGTGGGTTTAACAGAGTCTCTTTAGCTGCAGAAGATGATGTAAAGCTTCACGTGGAATCACAACACGGAGGATGATCGTTATGTTTAAGGATTTTCACTTCGCCTTTCTTTTTATTTTGCTTTATCGCTCTAATTTTCCATTTTGCTCTGTTTGTGGCATGTATATCAGCACTATTAGTTGTGTTATTGTGTTTTTATCATGTCTATATGTTTAATATTTTCACAAATGAGCATTGCACTGAACTGTGCAGCTACATACTGTTATTATGGTTATTTGGTTTTTAATGCTATGATGATGGTTTCACAGTTGTCCAACATTTAATGCTTTTGTTGCATCATTTCTTAATCCTGTGCAATGAGTTTACAATTAGAAAAATCAATAATTCTTGCACATTTTCAAAGTGCAATCACTTATAAACTCATATCAGAAGGAGCTGTGGGTGGATAAAGGTTACTGTAATAATGCAGGCAGGATTTTTTCATAACTTTTGGTGGAATCTATAAGAATGCAATAAGCTGCTTTGCCTCATTTGAATCCGGCGACCCGCCTGCACTGGAGCTTCTCAATAACCTGCGCCACATTCATGAAAATAATCCGCAGCCTCATTATTCATATCCAGAGCCGCGGCTCATTTGAAACACAAATTCAGGGCAGGTGAATCACACGGAGCCTTTAGGTCGGGGACGTGGACTCGTAGTAAGTTGAAAGAGGTCAAAGAGAGAATTGCAAATGTCCATCCATAATTCATGTTGTGCTCCTCAACTTTTAAGGTCGAGACATTTGCATGAATGTGGGAACTTTACAGGCGAGTGAATGCAGTCACACGTGTGTCTGTGTGTTTGCTCAGTGTTTAGCTGGTTTGTTAAACGCTTTGCTAACCCAGAATTTAAAGCAGAGGCTCCCACCTGTTACCTTCCAAACTTTATTGAGGCTTTTCTGCTTCTTCTTTGGTTATTTCTGCTCATAAAGGAACCAAAACACAGAGCAGGAAGCAGCCCTCCGATGGTTCACCGGCTCTGAACAAGGCCGAGACCTCTTGCACAGATGTGGATTAGCATCTTTTTTCTTCAAGATTTAAGATGCCTGGAAAAACAAACATAATTGTTTAAGAGCGAGACGTATCATTAACATTAACATTAGCATTAAATGATTTTATTTCCTCGAGTTGAGACTAAATTTTGCTGATTTGTGTGATGATTTAGTTTCTCAGAAATACTCGCAGCGGCATCAGTTTTGCATTTGACAAACAACTGTTGGAGGCAACAGCGCCCACACAATGGCAACAACAAAGCAGGACTGTATCTGCAGAAAAAGGCAGAGCTATATTTAAATGGAGGCTGCAGCAGCAGAAAGCCTTGATGGATCCCCGCTAACTGCTGCTATATACAGCGCCGTGGCCACATGAAGGTGAAATTGCTTCAGTGATTTACAGTTTTCTGTCCCAGTATTGAGCCGTGAGTCATAATCGCAGTGATTCACAGGAGCCGGTGTGGGTCCTCTGTGTGCGCTTCAGCTTCTATCTTTGCAGAGAGTTTTGAAGATGATCTGAGTCAGACTTCGGCTTTATGGTGAGATTCAGAGCCGAGCTGATAACGATGATAAAAATGTTTTAAACAGATTTTAGTGTGTGATCGTGTATTTCCACGTGTGGAAACCAACCCATGTTCACGCTCACATGTCCGTGCAGGTTATTGTGCACGACTTGCTGATATTTGATAAGAAAATGGGAAATGAAACAATGGCTGTTTATGTTTTCGCTTCACGAAGTCAGAACGTTCTGAAGTCTGACTCACGTCTGGCGTTGAACCTCAGCCATCGTCTGGTCCGCCGCCTCGCTGCCACTTTGACAATAAACCTGAGAAAGAAACGGAGACACGGAGACGTGTGCAGTCTGACCAGAAATAGAAACTGGCTGTTTGTATTATAAACTGGGAAAAATACATCATTCTCTTCTGTCGCCTTTATTTAAACCAAACTAAATGATTTAATGTAGACAAAGAAAGACGAAGAAGAAGAAACTAGAGGCTGATTTGTTAGAATTTGTTTTACAACTAGCTGATATATCGTCTATGCTGGTTCATCTGGTACCAGTACACTATTCTGTGTTACTTTTTAGCATCATAATCTTTGTTTTAAGCTTTGACTTTTACATATTTACGTCTTATTCAACACCAAGCTGCCTGACAGGTTGCTAAAGAGTTAACAGGAAGGTTTTTATTTGTGATTGATTGTGATTTACTGGAGCTTTTTGTGTTCTTTCTGCCTATAAGTCACTGATTTTATGCACGGCCACAAACAATTATTAGACTTTTTATTTTTTTTTGCGTCAAATGCCCTCCTTGTTTTTCTTCTTTTTTCCTTTGTACTTGATGTTTACACGGCGCTCACTCATCTAAAACCTGGATTAAAGTTTTGACTGAAAAGTATTTGAGGTGATCTTAAGTGGGATTTTGTATGGACACATTAGAGCCAATCAGAAATAAGTATTGTTTGTGACTATGGTGTAAAATTATCCTGTAACACTGTAGCTCAAAAATAGCCCAACATCTTGGACATGATATAAAATTGTTGACCTTTAAGAATGTCATTTTTAGAGTAATTATTGTTATTATTGGCATCCACAGGAGCAATGAGACACTCCAAACCTTTTAATAGTGTTTAATAGTGTTTTGAATGTGATGTGTAGCTGCTACAACTCATTCTGAGCGACTCTAACAAAGCTTTTCCGTGTGAACGCGTCATTATTTCTGGTGAAACAGAAGAGGAGGAACATCATCTCTGCTCTTACGTGATTAAGAATGAATTCGTTGTTTCTCATTGTTTGCGATCCTGCTTCTCGTGACATCGTTGTCTTGTTATCTCGTGACCCCGTGACCTGGAAAACATATTTTGGCGTCACATGATTCTGCGAGACGCCAACACTGTCCCTCTGTTCAATGTGAGAATGAGAGTAAAGAAGAAGGTGTTTGTCGACAATCTGGTCTCCTTACTGTTTAAAAAATGGTGCTACAATGCAGCTTGTCTCAGATTTAAAATAAGATTTATTAATTCCTCAGCGTTACAGCAGCGAAGAGGCAACAAAAATAATCCCCAAAAGACAACAAATACAGTAAAATAAGGGGAAAATAATGAAGAAATACACATAAATATTGTTGCTCGTGTACATATTTAGAAAGCTAGATATTGCACAGTGTTGTTCTTTATGTAGAAAGATTGCACAGACTCTTTTATGAGCAGAACATGCATTTATTATGATGCATTCTCAGAGATGCATGGATCTGTGAACAACATCCTGATGTGAAAACAACAAATTAAAACATCAAAATCACATAAAACCACAAATAAATTTATTTCACACTGATTCTGCTCCAAATTGTAAATAATTCGGGCAAAAACATTCCCCCAAAATCAACCTCCTCATGCGACGTATTGACGAGATGCAGCACTTTAATTACACACTTAAGCCCCGCCCCTTTACCTCTGCGTCGGTGTTGTCGAGCTCAAGATCTCGCGCGACCCCGCGTGTTCGCTCACCTGTGAGGACTCCGGTGCGCGTTCACCTGTTGGCGTCCTTCCGGTTCTGCAGGTCCAGAAACATTCCAGACCACTCACCTCAGCTCGTCATCCGTCCTGCTTCAAAGGTAACTGTCGGTCAAAGCTGCTCCATTCATGAGGAGGAGAGTCTTCCTCCTCCTCATCCTCTCTGATGTCCAGGCTGTTGGTTTGGGAGCTGGTTTAGCAAAAGTCATCCAGGTCATGGTGATGCTTGGTGCTCCAGGAAAAAGCAGCTGGACTTTTGTTTTAGCTTCTTGAAGATGCTTCACCTTCATCCAGGAGGCGTATTCAGTCCTAACCGACTAGTTGTAGATGTAAATAGTTTTCCACCAGAGCTCAGTCAGCCGGTTTGTTAAACTGTAGGAACTGCAATATGTGACTTCCTGGGTTTCGTTGAGGTTGTTTGGCTTTCTGATGGTTGTTGCTATTTGTTTATTTATTTATTTATTGTTGACTCTTAACTTTGAGGCTCATTTTGGCTCTAGAATAACTTTCTTTATACGCCTCCTTTTCTAAAACAAAGTTCCAAGATGCTGCACAAAGCAGATGTTAAAAAAACACAGGTGGACAAATTATAATGTGTAAAAAAAATCTAAATTAAACAACACAGTGCAGAGGGTGAAATACCAAACAGGCCAACATAGCAAATATGTAAAGACTGAAGTAAAATAACTAAAGAAATAAGAGGAAAGCTTATCATAAAAGAACGTTTTCAGTGCAATCGGAGACACTCCAGCTGAGATTTGAGCAGCTCAGGGGCACAAACGGTGGAAGTTCTCCCACTTCTGGGTAAAAGATGAGATTCAGAATCAGTTTAACAGCGATCAGGCTCATATGGAGACAAAAGATAAGAACTTATGTCATCATCAGGCCATGTAAGGCGGTAAAAATGATAAAAATCGACAAAAAACTTGATAAAAATATGACCTGAAACTGACTAATTTCTTCTGCTGGAACAAGTTAAAGCAGCAGCAGCAGTGTTTTATGATAACTGAAGCATATACATGTGTTTTTTTACTGATGCCGTAGCATAAAAATCTGCAAAAAAGACATATTTTTGGAGTTTTGGTCGACATTTCTGCGCTGTTAGACTTCCTTTCTTGTTCCAGATCTCTGCTGTTAACGTCGTCATTAAAATGTTGGTTTTAGAAATTACAGAAAAGGAAAAAAACATTAAAAAAACAAAAACCAGACTCTCCACTAATTAACTATAATCACACTTCTTGTAATCCCGTCTTTCTAATGACAGCTCATCTGCCTTTTGAGCTGCTATTTGTCTTCTTATTTCTTGTATCTCTGCACAACAAACCAGCTCTTTGCAGCTCATCAGCATCATTTCTGATTTATTTTCTGATTCAAACTCTGTTTACGCTCCAAATTTCCCTAAAACCACGTTCATTATTTAAACTCAGAGCAGCGATCTGTCTTTGTTAAAACACGTAGACGGTGGGGCCAGATGTCAGCGGCGCAGTCGTCCGTCTGCTCCAGTTGATGCGTGATGCGAGCCAACACACTTGAGTAACAACTGGAGTGTTTACACGGTGTAAAGTTCAGCCATTTTTTTTCGGAGTCCCTCCTCTGTCAGCGGGTCACCCTGTTAGCAGCCGTGACCCAGTAGCTTCAATTATCTTGGGTTCACTTACAAAGTGTCCGACATCCTCTCTAACCCCTGCAGATGTTTCCCGAGAGCTGGGGGGGTCTGTTTCCGCATCTAGATCTCGTTCTGCTCGGCCGGTTTTAGGAGGAAATAAGAAAATGAGCGGCGGTGACGGAGCGCGACTCCAGCTGTGTCAGAGTTTAGCTCAGTGCTGACGTTGGACTCATTGGACGGGATCAGTGCTGCAGCAGGAATCCATCCAGTGTTTTGTTTATAATCACCACAGACGACCTCCGTGTTTGGGGAAATATATATTTGGTGATTTGAGGTGGAATTTTACTTTACAAATTGCAGATTTGCACAGGAATAAGATCACAGATGACCTTCAAGATTACTAGAGGTCCTCAGGTGATCCCAGTTTTGTTTGAAAAGGGCTTCATTGATCTGATAGTGAAGAGCAGGAGAAGTGGGGTTACATTTTGGGGAGAGACTGGGACTGGAAGTGGGATTAAGATTGGGAGTGGAATTTTTTTTCAGTTTCATAAATTTAGTCCTTCGGGATTCAAAAAGTTCTGTTTTATCTACAGTCATCCTTAAATGTGTTCATATCCTCCCATTAAAGATGGAAAAAAAATCAGCTGAAATAAGTTGAAATTGACAAAAGTAATAATAAATAAAAATTTAATGAACATCATGACGTTGCTTCTGAATTGTGGTTCAACAGGAATATTAAACAAAACAAGCATGATGGGACCCGTAAACTAATATTCTGTTGAACAACCCTTTGAGCCAATCACTTGTCAGACGTCTGCACCTGCTGACAGGTGTTCTGATTTCACTGCTCATCAGCAAAGTGCTCTAATATGTCTGGGACAGTTTTTCTTGTTTTTTTTAATTTTTCTTTTCAACCACAATTCAAAAGCAATGTCTTATTTCACTAAAATATAATTTAGCAAATTTTTATTTATTATTACTTTTGTCAGTTTCTAGTTATTTGAGTGACTGTTGTGATTTTTGCCTTTTCTTTAATGGAAGGGGATGAACACATTTGATTACGACTGTGAGGTTCAAGTCGGTTTTTCATGAGTTTGTTTCAGTTCCAGTTTGGACTTTTGAAAACCTCCAGCTTGGAAATTCAAAGAGCACTTGTTTTAGTTCCTTTAAGATATAGAATAGCAGCAGAATTAGACAACATGAGAATAAATGTGGCTTTCTATTAGGCACTGCATTTATTTCCATGTTATGTAATTGTCTTTCTGAGCAAGAATTGTTTTTTCCCGGATGAATAAAATGTCTTATTTTATCTTATCGATCGAAACGTTTAAGAAATTTGGTTTGTTTGCTTTTTTCCAAGACGTTCGGTATCAAAAATACGCCGAGCATCGCCTCTAAAACCAGCTAACGCACAGAATATATCTTATTTATTCACTTATAAAGTCCACGTTCAGTGTTTTTGCTGACAGATAAACCGACCTGGCGTTTGGCTTAAATGAACCTGTGATTTCAGGAACCTTTGAGCATCACTTTGAGCTTCCAGGCGATGCTTCGGCCAGAGATCGTCCCATGTTTTGCCTCCGCGGCGCTGCAGTCTTCGTTTAGGAGCCGAGAGTTCAGATTTTAAACCAGTAGGCACAGAGGAGGACGTAAACAGCATCGGCCCGAGAAAACAAACAGCCTCCGTCGTGTGTAAGCGAGAAAGGACGAAACTTCATCTGTTTACTGACAGAAATACGCTTTTTTTTTTCTGCATTTATTTCTTCTTTTGGTTTATTTTCAATTCGGAATGATCTAATCTCTAAACCAACAACCGGGATTATTTCCAGCAAGTGATATAATCGTGTTGTTTGGCCGGCGTTGGTTTACAGTCTCTGGACGTGGAGCCGGTTGAATATTGGGAACAACACGTTTGTCCTGCTCTTATTCTGAGAAGTTTGTATTTTGCACTTCCTGTCAGGATTTTTTCAGAATTTAGCCTTAAATTAATTCTTTTACTGTAATTCGTGAGGTAAAAATAGAACCAGGAGATCGTACATGCTGAATAAATAGATGGAAAACATTTATTTATTGTTAATAATGAGAAGGAAACGAGGATCCAGAGAAGATAAATAATATAAACACTACAGAATACTCCACTTTTCTTGAACAGTGCATTTAAATTACACAACATGTTCAAGCTTGGAGCGTCCCTCTTGACTTTGTATTGGATGTAAATACACATTATAATATAAAAGGGGGATTAAAAATCGACGTGTCCATCAGATCGTCGTCAGATCTCGATCAGGCCTGTGAGCTTGGAGGAGATTTTCAGCTCCGTATAGAACAAATACGAGTTTTGTGTTTGTTTCTGTGCACGGCCAATGAGGAGGGACTTTCTCACGGTACCCAGACTGGACGGATGCTGAACAAACAAACTGGAGCGGTAAAAGAATATCATCTACGTGACCGTGGTGTTTACCTTCCCTCCCAAGATGGCCGACGGACTCCATCGCTGCTCAGTAACGTTTATATAAGAGCATCTCGGGGTTCACGTTACAGCAGACTGGAGGGCTGGAGTTAGATTT